>NC_046660.1:13658605-13688579 GCF_010883055.1 Belonocnema kinseyi
TTAACGAACGAGTCGCGGCCGCGGACCAGATTAATCTGTCTTTTTGTTTCGTCGTGGAAGCTTCGATACCGTCACAGCGGTCCTCAGCCTCCCCTCTCTTTCATCTTTTTCTCTGGTTCGCCTGCTTTACTTGCTCTACAAATCCTTACTCTGAAAAGTGCCTAATTCGTCGTCGATTTCATAATCCATCTTCTCATGGGAAGAGAGTACGTGACTTCACGCTTGGCCGATTATTGAGATAAAGTCCAGGCACACACATTGTTTATGTTATCATTCGGAGAACCGACTTCTCGGAGGTCTTATTAATCGTCTCAACCAAAATCAAACAACTCTCTAATCAGTTCTTTTTTAACGATCTAGTGTCGCCAATTGTATATTTAATATAAGATTTATATATCCTGCAATTAAACCTGCTATATCCTATGTCTAAATAATCATAGCTGAGTTACATTAATATTCCTTTCAAGAAATTGCGCTTAATCTAGTGTATACATTTATTCGTTTACAAGAAACGATTATCATTTCAAACATTTCCATGTCGATTTGCCCGACTGTTGCTTGCCAATCGTTTCTTCGAAATAATACTTAAATTCTAAATTCAAGACTCGCTTTTCAAATTTGAGTTTCTTTTTATTCAAACTGAAACCGCGAAATTGCGTCCCTGACTGTGCTGTTCCTAGCAGCGAGAATGCGAATTATATCCGCTCATTACATGGCAAGTTGTAGGGGTGACGTCAGTCTTCGGCGACAAAATGGAGAAGGAGAACTGTAAATTGTCAGCAGAGTGAAGAGTGCTCTCTTGACGAGAAATTAAGGCGCGCCCTCTCGTGCTGGAATCGGAAACTAAAGGAACAAAATGTCGGAAATGTGGTTGGTGATAAGTCATTCACCCTGGATGTTGGTGAATTCGGCAAACCCTTGGAAGTGATGGCTTATCCTTTAAATCTGTGGCGTTGTTATCGTTCTCCGAGATCACAAAGATGAGTTTCAAAATAGTATTTTTTCATGCATATTTTTTGGTATTAATTTCAGGTATTCGACGTTGGAACGAGACGATATTATAATAGTTAAAAAAAAATGAAAGCAATAAGCTGCTTTTCACTTTTAACTTCATTTCTTAATAATTCCGCAAATGTAATCAAACTTTTTTCTTAAAGAAATGATGCTGTATTACTTTTACAATTGATATTTGAATGTAGTGTTACCGAGTGTTGAACAAACATTGTTGTTGGTACTATTACTAAAGAATTCAGCAGATATGAAGAGTTTAAATATTGAGAATTTTCTTTACTCGACTCAATTGAAAATAATGTATGGAAGCAGCTGCTTCTGACGAAATTCTTCCTCTCCAGCATCAGTCTTGGGTCATATGTCGTCATATCTACTCGTATCAAAAATTAATGAACATCGTCACTCTATTTTTTGCCTGCGTGGCTTTGACCAATTTTGCAAGTATGTGTACCTAACATAATAGTAATAACTGTAACAATTCCAATTTTTATTTTTTTTATCCAAATGTACAATGTAACATTCATAATTTAAACTTTGCAATCAAGTTTTTCAATTATTGCCACGCCGCCAGATCAAAATCTAGTAACATATGGACACTAACAAAATGATGTTTAATGCAATATTTTATCTTATTAACAAACATTATTCTTAACATTGGTTAGTAAATAAACTATATATAATAATTAATACTTAAATTTGATATAGTTTTAAATAATTATTTTATTCTTGTTGCACTTTACGAGCTTGAGAACTTGTAACATATGGAACCTAAGAAATGGATAGTGCGTTACTTCGTGCTTTGCGCTCGGATATTTAATTTTTGCTCCTGGAGTAATTAAATTAAGCTTTATGAATTACCTTTATATAAACAAAAAACTACAATACTTTCTTTAGACATTTTTCTCTATCTCGCGTTGTTATATATTATGTTATTTTTGATGGATGAAACAAAGTATCCTACAAGTCCTCTTTTAATTCACAATTGAAATTTTTATCTATAAATTTGTTTAAATAAATATGTCCCTTCAGTGTCACGCTGATAAGAAATCAAAAAGAGGAAAGAAAAATTGAAAGGCAACCGAACAAATCTCCATCCTTCTCTTTCTTATGTCTTTCGCCTTTTTTTCTGTCATTATCAAATCACAATACAAAAACATTTGCAAAAAATAATCACTAACGTTTCGGTACTCATACAGCGCCCTTATCAAGGCAAACAAAAAATATATAAGAAAATAAAAGTGAAATAAATAAAAACAAAAAATAAAGCTTAACGCGCTTTTCAGGTTTTTATCAATCCTAATCTTAAATTTGACGTCTCAATGTTGAATCCAAAATATACAAAATTGCATTTAAAATTTCATTCGTTTAAATTTTGGAATTTAGTGCCACTTTGAATAAACCATGACTTCGAAATGTACAATATAAAATTTACAAATTGGAATTTGAACATTTAAAAAAATTTATGTTTCCATTTAGTGCCACGCTGCTAGATTTAAATCGTGTAAAATGTATAACAAAAACAAATTACTGTGAATACAATTCTTAATTTTATTAATAAATATAATCCTTAATTTTATTTTTTTAAATCTACTGTATAGAATTTACAGTTAATTTTTTTTTAATTTTATTTGCATGCAAATATTTATTCCATACCACCTTACCAAATTGAAATGTTGTGGCCCATGGAAATTAAAAAAATTATTATTAAAGCATTTTTCAGTTTTTTTTTACGTATTAATCTTGAATTTGACTTTTAATTACGAAATTGCGAATTTTAATTTCAACATATTCTGTAATTAATATTTTAATATAGTACGTTACCACCTTGAAAACTTGTGAAATATTGAAATTAAAAATGAAGAATAACGCAATTTTATAGCTTTTCATTTTACAATTTATTTTCAATTGTAAGATATAAAACTTAAAAATGGAAATTTTGAATAAAAAAAAAAAATTAATAGATTCATTTAGTGCCATGCTAATAAATATAAAATTTTAAATTAAATTAGCTTCTTGATATTTTTTAAAACTAATATTTCTACTTGCTGCCACTTTGCCAGATTATAATTTAGTCATACATGAAGATAAAATATAACCATTTGCAAAATTTCTTAGTTTATTTAAAAATATTATTCATAAAATTTGACTTTGATATGTACTATATAAAATTTCCAGTTTAAGTTTGCCTTCCAAATTGTGTTCAAATATATGTTTTTACTTAGTGCCACTTTTCTAGATTAAAAAATTGTACCACAGGGAAATTGAAAAATGGAGACTAACGAAATTTTATAAATATAAGTGTATTCCAATATCTTGAAAATAATAGAAGAATTTCTGAAAATATTTATTGCATATTTTTAAGCACCTCATAATATTTAAAACTTCGTTTTTTCAAAGTGTCCGTTCATTAATATAATTTAAGGTTCATGCAAATTAATAAATTATGTGTTGATCAAAGACGAATTGATTAAACAATAACATTGATTCATTTAATTGAAGAGTAAGGAAGCTATGGTATTGCATACTATTTAAAAAGGCGGCTTTTTATAGTAAAACATTTTTCTTTAACGGAATTCAAAATTGAGATGTGGATGAAAAAGATTCCTTGCTTTAAGGTAAACTGATTGTCCTAAAATATTAATACATATTCTTGCAAATTAAGGAAGTTATCTTCATTTATATCATTTAAATATCTGTTTTAAACAGTAAAGCTTTTTTTTTATCAAGTTGATGCTTAAATTATTATTTTTAAGTATCAGATTTGATTTGTCTGATTCTTGACTGTTTTCAAATAAATTTTCATTATTTTTTTATTTGTTGTCCTTTTTGTAAATTTTCTTTGTTTTAAATTCAAAAGAGTCGAACCTTTAGTTTGTCCATTAATTTAAAAAAATACTAATGCTTTCTCTGTGAGCAGAAAAATACATTTGCTAACGAAAAGTATAGCACTTTCAAATCCACGGAAAGTTAAAAAATTTCCTGGTGGGCACAAAATTTGGCGACGTCTTCACGCCATTGTTACGACATCTTTAAGATATCTTTACGACATCCTATGTCATGTCGTTTCGGTTCCTTTGCGATATCGTAAAGACATCGTCAGATCATACGACTTATTTACGATATCGTAAAGATACCTTAACGACATGGAAATAGGATGTCGTAAAGTTGTCGTAAAGATGTCGTAACGATGTCGTAAAGACGTCGCCAAACTCTGTGCCCACTGGGTTGCTAGAATTTTTTCAAGCAGCAGTCAAGAAAAATGGAAAGTGAAAAGTGGAGAAAGGAGTAGTGTAATTCAAATTTTTCATGTGTATAAATTGCATCAATCATATCATTCTCTCAATTTACTACTCCACTTTCACTGAAAAACTTCGATGTTCCGTTATTTTGCTTGTCAGTTCGTTGTCACTGTTATAAAAGTGGAAGTGAGGTGAAAAAGCTGCAAAATAAATCTCTTTTTTGTATAGGAGTTAGTGCTATGAATAATTGCAATAGAGTGGATGCAACAATTAGAGTAAGGACATCTGCTGGGCCTCCTGAACAACCTCACCATGTTTCTGATTATGCGGAAATCCATCCAGGTGATTCTAATGCTTCATCCTGCTACTTTTTCAGTGCGCGCAAATTTCATAAATCACCTTTTTACAGATATCGATGCTTGGACTAATCATCGTCACACTCATCCTACTAGAATTCTAAGGCCTGTTCCTAATCATCCTAATGAACCAGAACAACAAATACAGATACAAAAGGTGATAGGTCGCCGTACGACGAATTTTCATTTACTTTATGGAGAACTCGTTCATGATTACGAAATTATGTCTTGCCATGGTCCACATGGGTATGCTATTGTTGACATCAATGGTAGCGAACGCTTCTATGCATGTCTTAAACCCTTTTTGTATCATAACGAGACTAAATGCAGGGAGCATGCTAGCGACCCTCAAGTATACCTCGCTTCTGTAATAAGGCCAGGTATGCCTAAAATCGATGCCGATCTTGCACCTCGCGATCAGAGGTCAGAATTCACCTCTCGCAGACTTTTTTTACATAGCCAGCAGGTACGTGCTCTCCTACGTTTGCAGCCTCTCGGACTCGTTCGTTACGTACTGCCAAATAATACTGAACTTGATGGAGACTTATATCAATACCGTGATGTAACTGTACCTATGAGTAATTTACAAAACACGTAATACCTGAAGGCTGGTATGATCTTTAATAGTATCATTCTCCATTTTAAGTGAAATGGAAAAAGCATCAAACAGTGAGGGAGTGGCGCTAAATTTCCGCAAAAATGTTTCGTATCGTTTGTGAATGGCCCTTTACTAAATAAATGTAACAGTAACTTCTGCAGCAGTAAAGTAGGTTCTGAATCAGCAAAGATGTTAATGTAGTTTAGGCTCTACTTTGACGCTAAAAGTGTCTGAAATCAGACGTTTTTTCAGTAGGTTTTGTTTTTAAGACAAATTCAACCCTCATCTGAAGCTCAAACTTCTACAGCCCGTGGAGAAATTTCCAAATGTTTGCCTTATTTCCGATTTGGGCCAGATCGGGCACGCAATTTTGTGGTTTTTAAATTTGGCCCCGTCTAGATCCCGACTTAACAGCCAAGCTTACCAGTAGATGGCGCTCCATTAATTTCGGGGACTAAAGTGGGTTGACTCCAAATCGTTAAGATGAAACCTAACCTCAAAATGAGGTTATTTATTTAGAAGAAAAGTAGCAAAAGTAATATTTCATTTGTTGAATGTGAAAACGAATTAGATCAACAAGTACGTCATAAACATATTCATTTTCACGTATTTTTAGGTGATTTGATACTTTCCACAATTAGGTTCAATATAGAAATTGAAAACAACTTTAATTTAGAAATTAAAACCAAAAATATATTGCAAAATACTTAAATGATTTATCATACACAAATGCTGGCTGTTATGTTGCGTCGTTTGACTTTTTCCGTTTGTTCGAAAAAAAGTGTTTGACAAACTCCAATTTTTTCATATCGCGATCTGTTAGATAACGTGATATTTATATTCTCAAATTTCAGTAAAGGAGGTGATATATTCGATTTTAATATTATTTTATTTAATAATCCCTTTTAATTAAGAATAAGAAAAATAAATTAATATGGGCCCGATCGGGCTCAGGTATGGTTATCTCTGGGCGCAGTACTTGGGCCCCGATCGGGCATCGCGTTTCATTTCGAGTGTGGCCCGATGTAGATGGACCCATTCGGGCCAAATTCTGCCCGATCTGGCCCCGATCAGGGTCCAAATCGTTAGCACTTGTTCAACACTTAAACGTCCAAAATCTTTTCAAATGCAAAACAATTATTTGAATAATTTTTTTTTCTAACTTTCTGTGTCATTAAATATTTGCAACCATTGTTGATGCGTTCAATATAAATGTGTTCTGTTTTTTAGAAGTATTCTACGTTATACGCCTTCAAAAAATTTGAGGCTACTTATTTAGATTTGTTTCTGAATTATTTATTATTTAAACGACTACTTGTCGATTTTAATGACGATATCTCTTCATCCCCTAATCAGGCAAATATTTTTAAAAGTCATTCAGCATCATTCTTAATCCAATTACTCTAAAAATACAACAATTTAGGTCAGAATTCAACCTAATATTCATCAGGAAATAAGTTTATAATAATAGTAATAATATTAATAATATTAATAACAGTACTGGTATCATAACGAATTATCTCGTCCCATAATTCAAGACATGTATTCAACTATATTTCATGCACGAAATCATGTTGTAAATAAATCAACTATTTTTTATTTAATTTTTATTGTTTGTTGTTAGCAACAATTTTTTGGCAAAAAATTGAATTTTCAGAAAAAAAAATTAATTTGTAGCAAAATAGGTAAACTTTCAATCAAGGAAATTAATTTTCAACTAAAATACGAATACTGCCTAAAAAATGATTTCTCAAAAAAGCGTTTCAACCAAAATTTTAAGCAAAAAAAGTTGTTTTCTCAAACAGTGAAAAGATTAACTTTCAAGCAAACAGTAGCATTTTTATCCAAGAAATATGAAATTTCTACTAAAACAAATGAATTTTTAAGTCAAAAATACAAATTGAAAAAGAATTGAATTTTCATCCGAAAAAGACTTTATTTTTACATTTTAATATCAAAATATAAGATTACAACAAGAAATAAATCTTCCACAAAAATTATAGTTTAATTTTTAACCCAAAAAATACGATGTTTCAACGAAACAGTTGAAATTTTAATAAAAAGGGCAACTTTTTGACTTTTTGAAATAGAAAACAAAAATTTCGAAAATAGTTGAATTTTCAACCAAAAAAGATTTTGTTCGAATTTTTAGCATTGAATTATGACATTTAAAAAATAAGTTAATTTTCTATGAAACTAGAAAAATTTTTGACACAAAAATTCAATTTTCAACCAGAAAGGATGTCTTTTCAACAAAATTGATGAATTTTCAAACAAGTAAAAAATTTATAACTAAAAATGTATTATTATGAAGAAAGCCACTGCAAAGAAATAAATATAAACACAAAGCAAACAAATCACTAACAAAAATGTTATGCCTTGCGGTTACCGCAAAACTTTATTTTTAATGTTCTCTAATTTCCCACTAACCAATTCTTCATTTTCGCTCAACGTAATAAATTTCAAAGAGCAAAATCGTAAACTTGTATCTTGTTTCACCTAGAATCTTTTATAAACCTAATAAACTAATTTTAAATTAAAATTGAAAAATTTCAAATTCATTTTACTTGAGAGTTTCCCCAACCAATAAAATGCCCTGACATTTAAAAAATTGTTATTAGCTATGTTCGTTTTTACTCACTATTTCGTTCAGCGTGTGACATACCGAAAAATTGTGTACAAAAATAAAATGCCCCCCTTACGTAAAAAACGATAAAAAAATCTTTCCAACACGCCGATTACCACCAATACTGAAACTTCATGCATCGTCTGCTAGCCGCACGCGCTCGAGAACCGACGAGTGCGCATGCAACTGCACATTTCTTCACGTCACGATGACTTATATTTCTGTTACCATTCAGGAATTTTAGTAAAATAAACGTAATTTTCAGAAACCGCTTCTGAAGTCGAATAAAAATTTAGTAAATTTGCTATAAAAGTTACGGAGTTACATTTCCAGCAACCTAATTTCGTAAATTTTAGTTACTTTAGTATCTTAAGTGTGTTTGAATTTTCCGAAGATTTCTAACAGTGGGCATGACTGTTGAGTATTATTTGATTCTCATACAAATTTTCAGCATTTTCAGTTGAGAGGAAATATTTTTCTGTGATTCAGCATTGCAAAAATGTATTTATTTATTTATAAATGATTAGGTGGAATATTGAATTAAACATTTTTGTTAATTGAGTGTGCATTTAGTCATTAATATGACCAACGAGTTAAATTAACATAACTAACCAATAATTTTACTTTATTTTCATGAAGTTCAAACATTGTTGGCTAAAAAGATTTAAAGTAGGGTCAGTATTGAATGGTAGCATAAACAGCATTAAAGTAGGATCTCGAATTATAGAAGTGTAGGCTCTAAAGATTCAAAGTAGCTTCAGAGAGACGTTACAGCGTCCAAGTGGGTTCTTGAATGCGAAGACTTTAGCCTCTTGAGATTCAAAGGAGGGCCTTTAAGATTTAAGTTTAAATGCCTTAAGAATCTCTAGAATATTAAATCTAGAAAAATTTCCCTCACTGGCTTTTAAAGGAGGAAACTCTCTGTTATTTTAAAAAACAAAACCAATACATATATAGGACCTTTAAGGAAACAGAACTTGATGCTTCAACTCGATACAGGAATCCGCTCAGGCAATCAGCCGCACGATAGCATGATCGTAGTCACCTAATTCCTTTGAACCCATCATATATTCAGTTCGCAAAACTATTGACTTCTAGTTGAATGTAATATAACGAGTCGAATCGTTATCAATTTGTACCATGCTTTTACTCTAAGTGATGATTACATATTGGAGGATCTTATAATTATGGAATTTGTATAGAGAGCTCAACCAAGAACGACAGCCGTTACGAAGTCAAGTTAGATGCCCTGATAACTAAACTCAACAGAATTGAAGTTGAAATCGAGAATCTAAACAGAATATTATCCGAAATATTGTAGTACATGCCGGAATCCACTTCAACGTCAAAAATAAGTCAGAAGTACTGACTGCCAATGCTAAGATTTATATCATCTGTTTTAGGATCAGTCATTGGACTTTTAACTTCATAAGACGCAGCAGAATATACAGAGATGATTTATGAACTATACAATAAAAAGAACAATTTAAGCTCGACATTAAGAAAATAAGACCATATATTATATAAAGCCCAAAATTCAAGACATACACAAAGAGTTAAATATAAGAACAAACGAAATACTTATAATGCAATCATTGCTAGAAAGAACGATGGAAAACATACAAGCTCAAGAAAGGAATATAAACAACTATTGTACCATATTTACACATTGCCACAAAATAAAATCACAAAGTTCTCTGACCAAACCAAGTGGACCACACGTTTTAGGGTACGATAATCAGGAATCTGTGGCCCCCATGACCCCTACAGGTCAAGATCAACTTCATTTAAGAGTCAAGTTCTTCAATTCCAAAGATATCATCTTTTGACCTCAGATTCTTGAGGAGTGGGAAATTTCACGTTCGTATATATATATATATATATTTTACCAGTCTGTTCCAGTGAACTCTAGAGACCACATGAAGGTCAAAAACATTCTTAAGAACTTCTGAACCTAGTGACTTGTCATGGTTCGCTAATATAATAGTAATGATTTTTGCAAAGTTTTTGGGTGCGCTTATCACAAATCTGTGACCGTCGTGACCCCTACGCATTAGGATCAAGGTAATTTGATGTTTAACTTTATTATTTAAAGATATATAATGCTTTTGATTTCAGATTATAAAATAGAGTGGTATTTTACGTTTGGATATATCTTTACACACGTGTCCCAGGGAGCACTAAAGATAATATTAAGGTCATGTATAGGCTGCAATTAATTACGAATGACGTATTATTTTACTGGCGAAAGAGCTACTAAATATATATTTCTTTTATCTTGCGTCTTCATAACCTTGGTCTCCAAAACCTTGGTATCTTGGTTTGACATGTTTTGACATCCCGCCTGAGTGGCTAGTCTTTTTTCAGATACATCAGGATGCCTTCTGTCTCGACTGTCCTATTGACAGACAACGCATGGATGTTTTGTGAATCCACTTTGTTGACCTAATAAAAATTGTAGTTGTCTTTAAATACCCGACAAACTACTGGCCCTGATTGTCATAATTCAGTTCCTGGAGCAGTAGATTGAGATTATGATATTCTTCTTTTAACACGACAGAATAAATTACTGGTATAGATGGATATAAGTTGCCATTATGCAGCAAAACAGCTTTTAAACTTTTTGTCGAAGAATCTATAATCAGAAGCCAGTCACTAGATTTAATCTTAACGCATTTAAATTGATTTATTTGTCCTTTAACATCGTTAAAATGTACTAAATTTAATTCATTTGCAGAAAAAATCCTAAATGAGCGATATCGATTTCGGTCGCAGGATCTACGAGTTCCAGGAAGAGAAATTAGGTAGGTAAGGTAGGTAAGGTAGATAAATTAGAATTCGTACGTTAATTATCCATTTCTACTGATTCATCTAAGAATCTGTGATTATTATATAATTTTGTCATATCTTGATCAATGTCGATGAGGACAGGAAGTATTCCACAAGTATCCAAACTGAAGAAGCTTCTGTAATTTTCTTTTATTTTATCTGTAAATGACTTTCTTTCAATACTGATGACGTATTTCCCACAAACGACACAAAAGTTGTCAACTCGCGTATTTCACGCTATCATTTCAATTTTTAAACCGGTAAACTCTACATAGGCTAAGTTACCCACCAATTTAGAGCTGCTTAGTAGTGACGTCTTCACGCCTTCACCCTTAGACTTTACAGAAAAAACTGACGATAAATCTTGTTTTAGGGAAGTTTGTATTTTGATCCATTCATATGAGTGAAACATAAATATTATCATCGGTAGGAAGTACACTGTTTTTTGCTGGCACAAAATTCGTGACATCTTAGAAATTGGAAGCCACAAGTTTGCATTATTGCAGTGATGTTAGCTGACGGGTAATAAAACGGAAGAATGTTTCAATTGGGGGCCATTCAAGTCGAACTCAAGTCGAAGCATTTTTACTCGGGTCCTTATCTAATTAAAAAAAAAATTATTGTAACTTTAGAAATTAAAACATCAACTAGTTTTAATGGCAGTAATTAGAGAAAGGGATTTTTTCGGACTTTATAAACTCAGTTCTTTTTCAAACATTTCGATATTGAAACTTTGCACTTATTTAGAGTTTTCGTGATCACATTATATCTTTTCGCACAGGGCCTGAAATTCGTAGAATTACAGTTATTGAAGGAATAAAATTAGTGTCGGTATTTTAATGGACTCAATTTAATTGCTTCATTCTCCTAAAATTTAAATTCCTAAAAAGATTAATTTTTTGGAAAGTGGGCGAAATTTTTGCAAAACATTTAAATTCTCCAACTCAAAACTATGATTTGTCAAAAACAATAATTATTACTAACCAAAGAGTTGAAATTTCTTAAAAACAGCTATATTTTCAACGCAAAAGTTAAGTTCTTTCGCTTTGAAAGTATTTTTAACTATTCAAATATTTCACTCTAAATAATTTTTCAAACAAATCTTACGTTTTAATTTTCTCATGCGTCTTGACAACAATTCTTAATTATCTTGCAACTTTTAAAACCTACCGATATTGAAAAATGACTTTTGAGAAATGATATCAAATTCGCAAAATCCCCCTATGTTCTTCGAAATTCTCTTTTCTCAATTCTGAAAATATTTTGAAAATGTAATTTGTCTTAGCTTGTTCAGATATTCACCATTAATTTATTTTCAAATAGCAATCATTTCAAACTTTTCCATAAATATTAAGAAAATTAGTGATGTCTTTAAGCCTTTCAAAATTCTTAAAACACTTATAAACTTTTTGCTCGGAATCTTTAGAAATCGATGTTTCTAAAATTTTCCCAAATCTTTACAACTTTTTTAAAGCATTGTAATCTTGCTAAATTGTAAAATTGTAACACTTTTCTCTTCTGTTCTTGCTAAAAATATATTGCCAATGACGTTTTTTTTAATTGTTTGCCACTTAACGATATTTGTTTATTTCATAAACATTGACAATATAATTTCAACAAAGTCGGAAGAAAAAACGGGTTCTTCTTGCCTAAAAGTGGCCAAAATGTGCATTTGTTTATATAATTTGTTTCTAAAGTTTAGAAATAACATTTAATATTGAATTTTAATGTCAACGTATAACCCTAATCATAAAAGGAAGCAATTTCAGAGAAGAAATTTACTTTAAGACGAATAACCCCTGATTCCGAGTATTCGTTAATACAATTTGTTTATTAAAATTAACTAGGCAATTTAACAAATTTGTTACCTTTCTTATACTTCTGTATATTAAAGCCAAGGGACGAGAAGTATAAGAAATTTTTTTTCCAGAAGATAAAAATGAAATTTAAAACATCGAAATTTCTTTTGGTGTTCGCATTAAAACAAAAATAAAATAAACAAAAAAATGAAAAATCTACTTTCAACTTTTTTTGAAAAGTTTATTCCTGAATTTTTCAAATTAAAAAATCTAAAATCTGTGCATAATTGCGTTCTAAATGTCATTTTGAATCTCGTTTTCCGATTTGACCCCACTGTGCGATCAAAGAGGACAAAATAACAATAGTCACAAACCTTGTTAGGAATAGTTAGCATTTTCCGATTAGAAAACTTCTCTTAAATTTTCACTAATACAAGTAAGACAAGATTCAAGATAGTATTAGCAAGCATTAAGAATTTCTCATTTTACAATTTCCATTTAAAAAAAGCTAGAATATTAACAAGAAAAAATTAATAACAGATACTAAAAGTATTGTTAAAAAATAAGGCAAGCAATCAGTTTTTCAAGAATTTACGTGTAATATCATAAACACGATTTCCAAGAGTGGGCAACATTTTTTGTATTAATTTTAGCTATTCAACTCGGAAATAGGGCGATATAATAATGTCGGTACTTGTATTAGCGTCGTAGAAGAGATATAGAATAGATTGTTTTTGAAGAAATTGAGGACTATATATGAAAGAAGCTTAACGACACAAGCATAATACAGTGACACCCTTCAATAGCCCTTCCGAGAATTGACGCCGCGCCGCAGGTGGGTAAAACAGGAGCTGCGCGGTGTGCGCGGGGTCTGCGGTTGTCACTTAAGCGAGTTTTCAGAAGTGAACAAACAGCGGAGCGGGCTAAAATGAGTTAGTTCCCACCCACCGTCAGCCCCTAAGTTGGCACTATAGAAGAATTTTACTCTAGTTGGAAAAATTATATTAATGAATTTGTTCTCACTTTTAACTTTGTTCTTTAATTATTCCGTAAATTTTATCGAATTTGTTTCCTAGGAAAAATACGCTAAATTACCTGTACCATTTATAGTCGAAGACGGCTAAATTAAATGTTGAACAAACATTTTTGTTGGTTCTATTACTAATGAATTAAGCAGATATGAAAAATTAAGATGTCAAGAATCTTTACCCCTCCAATTTTATTACTTAATTGTAAATAATCTATAAAAGCAGCCGCTTCTTACGAAATTCTTCCTTTCCAGCATTAATCTTGACTTCTCTATCGTTATCTCTGCTGGTCTCTAAAAACAATGAAGATCGTCACTCTATTTTTTGCATGCGTGCCTTTGATAAATTTTGCAAGTATGTGTACCTTACATAATTGTAAAAACTATTATTAATCCAAATCTTAAATTTTACTTCCACACGTGCAATGTAAACTTCATAGTTTAAACTTTGGAATCAATATTTTTATTTAGTTTCATGTTGTCAGTTGAAGATCTCGTAACATCTGGTGATTGAGAAAATGAAGAATAATAATGCAATGTTTTAACTTATTAATAAATATTATTCTTAATTTTGACATCTAAATAACCGATATAAAATTTGCAATTGATATTTGCACTTGAAATCGTTGAAATAAATATGTTGCTTCAGTGCTACGTTGTCAGATTGAAATATGGAAGATATGGAAATTTCGGACATTGCGATTTTTTAGTGCAGTGCCACGTTACCATTTTAAAAACGTGTACATATAATTCTATTGCAATTTCATAAATTCTGATGTTCAAATTGACTTCTAAATGTAAAACCTAAAATTTACAAACTCAAATTTAGAAATGATTAAAAATTAATATTTTTATTAAGGGCCACGTTTCCAGATTCAAAACATGTAACATATGGAATAAAACTAGTGACTAATAACGAGATGTTTAATTTGATTAATAAACATTAATCGTTAATTTTAATTTCTCATGTGCCACATGAAATTTTAAGTTCAAAATTGTATTTTAAATTTTTATAAAATAAATAATTCGATCTGAATCCGCCTTGCCAGATTGAGATATTTTAACATATGGAAATAATAAATAAAGGTTAGAGCGTGTTTTAGCTATTTTATAAATCTTAATCTTGAATTTAACTTCTAAATTTTGAAATGCAAAATTTACAAATTTGCACTTCAAATTTCATGTTATTATTTTATTTTTTATTTATTGCATTTGAAATTTTTTGAAATCAGTAGCATGTAGTGCCACGTTACAACCTTTAAAGGGACTTCTATGTGTACAGTATAAAATCTACAAATATAAATAAAAATTTTGTCAAAATGATTGTTTCCATTTAGTGCCATTAAATTTTACTTATAGATAAGAAATTTAGAAATTTGAATTCTAATATTTTCTGCAATCAATATATTAATGTCGTAACACGTTACCAGCTTCAAAATGTTGCCAGATTATAATTTTGTAATACATGATGATTAAATATAACAATTAACGAAATTTCTTAGTTTGTTCAAAAATATTAGTCTTAGATTTTACTTTTAAATGTAATATATAAAATTTCCAGTTTAAATTTTAATTTTGAATTAGGTTCAGATATATTTTTATTTAGTGACATAATGCCATATTAACAATTTGTAACATATGGAAATTTAAAAATGAAGGTTGACGAAATTTCATTCATCTAAGTGCAAACAATATGAAACTTATAAATTTAAATCTGAATATTTTTTAAATTATTAATTTGTTTTCTTACAGAAAACAAACGTTGTGAAAGTCAGATTTTCGAAAATATGAGTGTGTTTATGTGTGGATTTTACACTTTTTGGTGAACTAAATCACTTCAAAATAATTGCAGATCAATTTATTTTTTGAAAGGCTTACTTTCCATACAAATAACTTGAAAATGGCAGAAGGAATTCTGAGAATGTTTATTGCATTTTTTAAGCACCTTATAATATTTTAAATATCGTTTTTTTCATTGTGAAATTTTTTAAATTAATATAATTTAAAATGTATGCATAAAAATACAAAAATGTATTGAGAAGTAATGATGCAATGGTAACGCATAATACTTAAAAAAAGTAAATTATGCTCATTTATAATATTCAAACCATCATTTTCGAACATTTAAACTTTTTTCATTAACATAAGGCAGGTATAACAGAATTTTTATCTATAAATTTTGTACTAAAATGATTCTGACAATGTTTGTAAGACAAGAAACATCAGGAAAGAAGAGAAGTATGGTGCTATTGAACTTTCGCCTTCCCTTTTCTAGCTCAGAAAATTTCTATTTAAAGTACAAAATTTTATTTGTCTGACTTGTAACTTTTTTCAACAAAATATTGTATTATTTTGTAGTTTAGTTTTTTTGTTGTATTTTTTTAAATGATAAAAATGAAAACTTTAGTTTGTCTATTATTAAAAAAATTATTAATATCCTCTCTATGAGGAGGTAAATAAATTTGCAAACCGGAAGCATAGCGCTTGTGAAATGAGCACATTATAAATATAAATTCAAAGAAAGTGCTTTAGCGCTCATCTTCTGACTAAAATGTACTGGTTCCGTGTGTTAATAAGCTCTTTTTACAGAAGTCTGTGCTATGAATAATGGAACTGAAGGGGGTCGTATTACACTTGATGTTAGGTTTGTTGGTCCGCGTCCTGGGCGATTTCATCGTGTTTCTGAGCATCCGGAAATCCATCCAGGTAATATTAATAATAGGTCATCCCGCGACCTTAGTACTTATCTTCTCACTAAAAATTATGTTTTCAGTGTGCGCAAATTTTATAAACCACCTTTTTACAGATATAGATGCTTGGGCTAATCATAATCACACTCATCCTACTAGAGTTCTAAGACCTGTCTCTCATATTTCTAATCTACCAGAAAAACAAGTACGGGCACAAAAGGTGATATATCGCCGTACGACGAATTTTCATTTACTTTATGGAGAACTCGTTCATGATTACGAAATTATGTCTTGACGTGGTCAACATGGGCACGCTATTGTTGACATCAATGGTAGTGAACGCACCTATGCATGTCACAAACCCTTTTTGTATCATAACGATACTAAAAGCAGGGAGCATGATAGTTGACCCTCAAGTTTACCTCGCCACTGTAATAAGGCCAGGTATGGCCAGAATCGATGCTGATCTTGCGCCTCGCGATAAAAGAGCAGAATTCACCTATTTAGACTTTTTTTCATAGCGATGAGGAACGTGCTCTCCTACGTGTGCAACCTCTCGGAAGCGTTCGTTACATAATACCTAACAATACTGAAGTTGATGGGGACTTCTATCAATACTCTGGTAGAACTGTACCTAGACGCAATTCACAAAATACGTAATACCTTAAGCGGTTGTCTGTTTAAGTATCATTCTCTATGTTATGCACCATGGAAAAAGCATCAAGCAAGGGAGGGGAAGGAGTTATATTCTCTAAAAAATTTATCTCGTATTTTTTAGATGGCCCTCTACAGAATGTATGAAAGGAGAGAATTCTGATTCTTTTAATTTTGAGAACTCCTTTTTGGAATTTCATTTAAGCATCAGTTTCACCAAATTCAATAATTCCTCTTCAAGAATTCCTCTACGATCGTGGTGTTTTATTTAGCTTATCTTCAGGGGCCCAAGGAGAAAAAGAGAAAACAGGCCTGTCAAAAAATATGGGAAAATTTCCCGCATGATCAAAAGGTTTTTGGCGAAATTCTGTAAATAACGCAATCTGGGCACAAGAACCCCTTGAACCCCTTCTTCTTCACTATAATCACTATATTTTTTCGTATGGTTTACTGTCTGATGGTTCTTTAATTTCCAATACACCCTGCTGAACAGTTTCTCTGTAGATTTTCAGTCAAACTTACTGCCTCATAAACCTAAAGCATCAGGTAACCAACAATAAAAGATTTTTTGAAATAGTTGCGTGTGCAGTTCGGCTTCTCATGCCTGCGTCGCAGACGCAAAGTATCTGATTATCATACTAAGTTTAAAAAGATCGCTGCTCACGCTTTCAGGGTGTGACAAGTAAATCGCCAGTCATTTGCAAAGGAGTGAGTACACGCATTATCACTTATAGATGGATTGCTCTACATTTTACTGTGAAAATTTTAGGTTGGATTGCAACCAAAAATAGAAGAGTCAAATTTGCAGCTAAAAAATAATTCCCAACAAACAAAAACAGAATTATCAATCATTTGGACTAAAATATAATAAACGCATTCTTAAAAAAATAGTTCAGTTTTGAAGCTTAAAAGGCGGATGTTTAAAAAAACAGTTGACTTGGAAACTGTACAAGAAGAATTTTCAACAAGATAGTTAATTTTAAATAAAAAAGGTAAGTTTTCAAAAAAATTATTAAATATATTTAACTAAAAATAAAATAATTGAATCTTGAGACTTGACAAAATAATTAAGAAAATAGAAAGAGATTTTAGCATGTTGAATTTAACTATAAAAGAAGAATTGATAAAAAAAGATATTTCAGGGTTCACTCTTGTCAAAAACTAAGAATTTTTGTTGACGACGTTTCGTGAACATTGCAGTTCACTTCTTCAGGGCTGACCTGAAACTCAGGTATCAAGTCGTGTTTTTCCTAGGTATGAATGATCGTGAAAGCATTAAATATATTATTAGGTAACTTTACGGGGAGAGTGTTCTTACTAAAACCAACACCGTTAATAAGCTCAGGGCTTCTCAAGGTAAGCTACTATAATCCTTAACTTTTTTGAAACGGCGAAGGGACAAGAAAATCGTTCCGAAATTCTTACAACTGAAAAATAATTTGGGAACATCTAAATCCACATCAATTCTGCAGAATACAAGTTTGCTTCTCGTAAAAGAAATAATACAACATACCAAATTTTTTTTGCACACAACCTTTAAAAAACTACTAAAAATTCACCTTTTCTTATCAGGCATCCTTAGATTTGACATTTGGTCTAAATTGGTCCGCATATCGTTTAAACAATCTCAATGGATTAAAGAGCTATCGACCCAGAAGCAGAAAACAAAATTTGACAAATTACTTTCATTAAAGCAAACTCAACTAACAAATATATTAAAAAACGTATCTGACCATCCTCTCAACAATGAAATGATTTCAGGTTTATCTGAAGGACATAATTTTTAGAAGCTCCATCGAAAATCCCAGAAGAACAAATAATCGGCAATTTTGAATCCACAATATATACCCTTCCACACAAAAAAGTGAATGACATACTTCGTAGGACGGCCAACATTTTACGCCAAGCTCAAGTTACCTCCTCAAACTTAACAAAACAGGAAAAAATCGCAATTAAAGAACTCAATCGGAGTAAAGATATTAGAGTCGGTTAAATAAAATGGTGGTCACGATTACTAGCGATCGGTAAATGCAAATGTTGTAATCTTTTTTCATATAGAGGTCAGTTTAGTCCTTTCTGCTTTATGAAAGAGAATCAGCTGACTGTTCTTTTTAATACGAGACGAGCTTTTATTCAAAATAAGTGCCGCATACGCTTCGCGCTTCGAAGCAGTTTTTTTGTGCTCGCACCCTAAAGGTCCCAAAATAACTTAAGCGGCTACTGCGAACTATATGCAAAAGTCGAAACAGTTTGTGAGTAAGTGAGTGAATCGTTTCAAAGAGATGAAAAATATCGATGACTTCCCAAATCGCGGTCTGTCCAAAGTATGCCTCGAAGATGCCAAGCCATTATTGACGCTGAAGGTGATTGGACCTGCTATAAATGTATTTGCATGAAAGTTTTTGATCAAATAAAACAATATTTGAAAAAATTTTCGTATTAAGTCTTTTCATTTCCTCACAACAGTGACCATGCTCTTATCGAACTATGATATTACCAGCAGACAAAAGCAAACGCAACAGTAATAATAAATAAAGAAGACTATAAGAATAAAATCATGGACCTTCTAACTGACGATACATACACAAAACTTAAAAATGATCCCACAAAAACAATTGTTAAGAAAAACCTCCACAAAGATTCTAAATTTGACAGCCAAACAATATCTAAATTAATACCTACTAACCCCATCTCTCCAAGACTTTACTGGTTGCGAACAATCCACAAAGATAACATTTCACTCAGACCGATCGTTGGGGCAATAAACTCACCAACTTACAACCTAGCACGCTTCCTCGCTACAAAACTAAATCCTTTTACAGGAAACTCCATTACTCACGTCCAAAACTCATTTGACTTTATTAAAAAGATACAACAGATTCACATTCAACTCCAAGACATTATAGTGAGTTTCGACATAGTATCTCTTTTTACGAAAGTACCAATCTCTGACACAATTTATAGCATTAAATCTTTTACAAAATACCCTTCCAAACTCTTACCTTTGATAGAACACTGTATCAATAATACTTACTTCTCGATCAATAACTAATTCTACGAACAAACCTGAGGGGCAGCAATGTGATCCCCAATCTCACCTGTAATAGCCAATGTCTTTATGGAACATGTAGAAACTAAAATCTTCAACTAAACCAAGCTTAAACAGGAATTCTGGTTTCGTTACGTTGATGACACTTTTGTCATATGGGGACATGGACGAGATGAACTAAATAAGTTCTTCAATTTTATTAATCACATCCTAATATCCAGGTCGCCATGGAAATAGAACAAAACGGAAAATTGCCTTTCTTTAAAAAAAATCTGATAATACATTAGGACATAAAGTTTACAGAAAACCCACGCATACAAACAGATATCTACATGCCTCCTTCCACCATAACCCATTTCAAAAAAAATCGGTCATTAACTCCCTTGTATACAGAGCTGTCAGGTCAGCTCTGAAGAAGTTATCTACAATGTTCACGAAACGTCGGCAACAAAACTCAAAAACTCAACAGTTGAATCTGTCGTTGGAAAAAATAACCATGAGCAAAAGAAGAACAAATAATCGGACATCCAAACAAACAAGATTGTTTCCCAAGCTCCAGAATGTTATTTTACCTAAATCTTTTAACGGTAGACGTAAGTAGAGTAACATGAATTACAGAACATCTCTTCCTGCTATTTCATCGAATATATCTTCATTTTAAAATTATTTTCCACAAGGTAACTAATTTACTTTCATATGTATTCCTGATGTGGCTTGGCATCAACAAGTGAAAAGTCGTGTTAAATAAAAACATATAATTATATTACGACTAGTAGATCAACACAGCCATTTCATCTTTTGGTAATTGAAAGCAAAAAATGATAAAGTCATTAGAATTTATGTTACTTATTTTATTCACTGATGTATGTGTTTCCATCAGAGAGTAACTCCGACAAAATGAAAACTTTTACTGGCATATTGACATGTCCAAAAACAAAATTACTAAACAGCTAGAGTTAGAATTACTAATAAAAAAATGATTTAATATTTTTACATACACGATTTATTTTTAATTAATGTTTTTGCTCTTAATAGCTGATACGAGATTGCTTAATGAAGACTAGTTTATTAATCACTACTCGCGTTGTAATTTACTCAGGTGTCATCAAATGGGCCCTAGGGCTTGCTGTCTGAGCCTAGGTAATGGTGGTATAGGACATAAAATATGTAGGAAGGTTTCTTCATACCTTTCCGCATTTCTTGCAATCTTACGTGGGGTTATACCCCATTTTGTACATATGATAATTAAAGTGGTTGTGATCAGTGAACATCTGAAGCACTGTCCTTATTTCTTTCTTTGTCAACCTGGGATATTCTTACTCGGTCCATTCTTTACATATAGCCATTAATGTATTACGCCTGTCGGGATCTCCTGATTTTGTCCCAGTATTCTTGATGATTCCTACGGCTTCAGATTTTTATGGCAAGACCGATGCTGCAAGACCCGAGTTCCAGTACCGGTTCCGGTTTCATGTATTCATTTTCCGCGCTGTATCATGTTAATTGATCTGCGAAAAGCTTTGGTGAAGTTAAGCCGTTTTGTATTTCTATTTTGTCTCATCCCTAGAATCGGCAGTGTGCTAATATCACGAGAGAGCCCAGTATCTCTAGACCCTCAAATTAATATATTTACAGTTTTCAGGCGGCCTCTCACGTGTACCGCTTTTGCAGTTATCGTAACGCGTAGAGGTTCTTCGCAGAGCCTGGTCCCTATCGCTGCTGTGGGCATAGTACCTATTCATCCCGTCGAACCCCTAAACGACAAGCAACTGAAATCATTGCAGCCTGTCCTGCGTCGTATTAAGTTCGGTCTGTGGCCACCAGTCCAATTTTACATGAAGGAGCGTTGGTTTAAGGATAGCAGAGTTCAGCCATGGGAGCATTTTAGGCACTATATTCTACGTCAACCCAAAGGCTCTTCTGCACATTCAAAATGTCATGGTAAACTTCTGCATTAAGTCTGCAGGTGCTTCGTCGAGTTTCGACTGCTACCTAGGATTACTTGTTTATATGTAACCGAATCTGAAAACGTCAGTATCTCACGACAAAATACAGAAGCATCAACTTTCAGCACTTTGTAGCTTCTCGTAAAGACGATCACGCTGCTATTTTTCGGACTCAGAGAGAGCCCTGATCTCTAGGATGTGCAGCGTCGACTTTGAATGACCTATCAACGTTTTCAGATAAGCTTAGTTCAATAGGATTAAAAAGACGTCGGCATAGCACCGTATATAATACCTGCCTAAAAAGCATGCACCTTAATATGCAGCAGGGAGGCCAAAGAATCATATCCCTGATACAGTCGGGCTTCTCAATAACAGTTTTTTCAATAAGAACTCTTGTCCTGATCTTGTTCGAGCAGTACGCCCACCACGGTGCTTCTTTTAAATCCCACTGGATTCGTATGAATACTTCTGATTGAAAGCGTTCGTTGAGGTTTAATTAATAATAAAAGGTGCATGATGTTTTATTTATCGATACGTGAAATCTTTTTCAGCAATAGCCATTAATTACACGCATAAAACAAACTTTTACGCTCGATACAAACGAGAAAAATTATGGAGAATCGAAGTGCTCTTATTGAGAGACCTTATACGCTTCGAGGATTTCAGATTTTTGGTAGGGAGTAGGGTTACGCACTTCTCTGAAATCTCCTTTCTCTGCAGCCCCATTAGCGCTCTTATTAAGAAGCCCGTCTAAGCATCTCTTGACCAGTTTCTCCAACGTCTTCAGTAGAAAAGACATTCAGCTGATGGATCGAAAATCTTTCCCAGTAGTGTAACTTTTTTTTCCAAGTTTTGGGAATGATCTCCACTCTAACGCGCTTCAATGCCTTTTTTGTCTGTTAGGATTCGCTGAAAACCAGAAAATCCAAATTCCATTAGGTGCATCAGCATTTCATCTTTATCTTTTACAAGCGAGACATCGTTGAGCCTTATTAGCTTTTCAAAAATGAAACATAAGAGTAGGTACATTAAGCTAGCACCTCCACAATCGAATTTTTAAATTTTTTATAGCTCAGAATTTTGGGCTTTCTTTGGGCTGCAATAAACATTTTTGGGCTCCTTTACTTTTTTCAAAAAATCAATTTTCTTTTGGAGATGCCAACTTACATTAAGCCAGCACCTCCACTTCTTTAAATCACTAAATAATAAAAATTCAATTACACTAGAATTTTGGGCTTTTTTTGGGCTCTTAAAATCCGCAAAAAAATTTTCCCCAAACCAACCCTTAACTTCCAAAATCAACCCCCATCAAAAAATTGAAAATTTTCAGTTATTTATTAACGGGATATTTTTGGGCTTTTTTGGGCTCCCAGAAAACACCCACTTCGATTTTTGGGCTCCAACCCTTACAGTAAAAAATTAACCCCATTGTAACACGCATATATGAAATTGTCAAAAAATAACTTTTATTAAATTGTAGAGCTTGAATAAAGTCTCTGATTTTTGGGCTTCTCGAAAATACACGCTACGATTTCTGGGCTGCAACCCTTAACGTCAAAAATCAACCCTTCTCTACTACATAAATACAACTTTGTCTGCAAATAAATTTTTCTACAATTTTTCAATGGTAATAGAGTCTCTGATTTTTGTGCTCCTTGATAATACCCCATACGATTTTTGAGCTTCAAACCTCAACGTAAAAATTCAACCCCTCTCTTCCACGTAAATACAACTTTGTCTGCAAATAAATTTTTCTAGAATTTTTCAATGGAAATACAGTCTCTGATTTTTGGGCTCCTCGAAAATACACGCTACGATTTTTGGGCTTCCACCCTTAGTGTCAAAAATCAGCCCACGTTGATACTACTTTGTCAAGAAATCAATTTTTCTAGAATTTTTCAATGGTAATAGAGTCTCTGATTTTTGAGCTCCTCGAAAATACCCGATACGATTTTTGGGCTTCAACCCTTAACGTAAAAAATCAAGCCCTCTCTACCACTTACATACAACTTTGTCTGCAAATAAATTTTTGTAGAATTTTTCAATAGAAATAGAGTCTCTGATTTTTGGGCTCCTCGAAAATACACGATATGATTTTGGGCTTCAACCATTGACGTCAAAAATCAACCCACGTTGATACTACTTTGTCAAAAAATCAATTTTTCTAGAATTTCTCGATGGTAAAAGAGTCTCTGATTTTTGGGCTCCTCGAAAATACCCGATATTATTTTTGGGCTTCAACCCTTAACGTAAAAAATCAACCCCTCTCTACCATGTGAGTACAACTTTGTCTGCAAATAAATTTTTCTAGAATTTTTCAATTTATTTGCAGACAAAGTTGTATTTTCGAGGAGCTCAAAAATCAGAGACTCTATTACCATTGAAAAATTGATTTCTTGACAAAGTAGTATCAACGTGGGTTCATTTTTGACGTTAAGGATTGAACCCCAAAAATCATATCGGGTATTTTCGAGGAGCCCAAAAATCAGAGACTCTATTTCCATTAAAAAATGCTACAAAAATTTATTTGCAGACAAAGTTGTATTTACGTGCTAGAGAGGGGTTGATTTTTGGCGTTAAGGGTTAAAGCCCAAAAATCGTAGCGTGTATTTTCGAGGAGCCCAAAAATCATAGACCCTATTTCCATTAAAAAATTCCACGGAAATTAATTTGCAGACAAAGTTGTATTTACGTGGTAGAGTGGGGTTGATTTTTAACGTTAAGGGTTGAAGCTAAAAATCGTATCGGGTATTTTCTAGGAGCTCTAAAATCAGAGACTCTATTACCATTGAAAAATTCTAGAAAAATTGATTTTTTGACGAAGTAGTATCTACGTGGGTTGATTTTTGACGTTAAGGGTTGAAGCCCAAAAATCGTAGAGTGTATTTTTAAGGAGCCCAAAAATCAGAGACTTTATTGAAGCTCTAAAATTTAAAAAAAGTTATTTTTGGCCAATTTCGTATCTGCGTGTCACAATGGGGTTAATTTTTTACTGTAAGGGTTGGAGCCCAAAAATCGAAGTGGGTATTTTCTGGGAGCCCAAAAAAAGTCCAAAAATATCCTGTTAATAGATAACTGAAAATTTTCAATTTTTCGAAGGGGTTTGATTTTGGAAGTTAAGAAAAAAGAGAGAAACATCTAGCGGTTAGCTGACAACAGGCATCAACGCGCAATGATGAAATTGGTGCGGAGGCTCCACAAATCGACATGCTGTCGTTAGTCACCTTCCAAGCTCTGCGCTATCAGCCTAGGGAGTTATCAAATTACTTCTTTGCATGTTAACCTTCTTGTATTTATAGAAACTAAGTTGTAGATCGTGTTATTCTTTTTTGGGACCGAAGAGCATGAAAAGCTTTTAACAGGAATTGATACGAACCATTGCGTTGTCCCGCGAGCGCTCTGATGTTACCCAGGTCGCCACTGCGTATGTTTGAATTATAGAAGCCTAAAGATAAACTGAAATCGCCATAGAAGTACTTTTTTAATTAACGGAGGGAAAGACACCGAATATGCTACCCTTCGCCTGCCAGAAGACACCAAATCTCTCAAGCGTCAACTGCCCGAAAGCATTGACTCAATCCCTCTTTCTCTGTCTCTGTGGCTGATTCATTAGACGATTTGTCTCCCTACCACATGGTCAATCAGCCCAAAAAAGTGTCAACTCAGCCATCGATCCGTCCGGTCTGAATTCGCCTCTGCCCGGCGAACTCTCTTCCCAGTATAAGGAGACCAGTGGAAGTTGTTTTACTTGTAATTTGCATTTCAAACGGTGAGTCTTCTTGTTAATAAAATAGATAGATTTTCAGATGAAATACTAAGTTTTATGTAAAAAATCTAATTTCTAATCAAACACATTAGTCATCCTGCACAAATTTTAATTTTTTTTTAAATAGAAAAGATAAGCTTAGCACCAAAGATGAAACAGTTCAATCTGCAGTGGAAAAGAATAATCGTAAACAAAAGAAACGAATTATCGTCCAGTTCTTGAAAGAAAAAGGCCAAATTTTTTTTCGCAACACTTGAATCCGCAACAAAATATATGAATTTTGGAATATCAATAATATTTATTTTAAAAAATAAAGAGATTTTTCAGAAAATAGTTAAGCGACAAGATGAAAATTAGAATTTTTGATAAAACAGTTGACTTTCAAACTGGAGAGTGAGAATTTTTAACAAGAAACTAAATTTTATATTAGTTAAGACAAATTTTGTACCTAATAGTTCCATTTTGAACTAAAAATCGAATGTTTAGATTTTTAGGTCAACAATTTTTTTTTTAAATCTCTAATTTTTAAGAAAAAAGTTAGTTTACAACAAAATGGTTGAATCTTCAGCTATAAAAGTGGCGAATCTTCAAAACAAAAAAATTGTTGACGAAAGCCGTTGAACTTTAAACCAAGCAGTAAATGTTATAAACAAGAAGAGTAAATACTAAACGAATAATGTAATATTTAATATTTTAACAGATAAAGATTTTTGTTTTATAATACAATTTTAGGGAAGAAAATTAATTCTCTACCAAAAAGAAAAAAAGAATTATCAGCCACATAATTACATTTTCAACCAAAGAGATGACTTTTTATCTAAAATGATAAAAATTATAAACAGAATGAATTTTCCAGAGAAAATTGCAACATTTAACCGAAGCGTTGAGTTTTGAAACTTAAAATAAATTTTCATTTCGAAAGATATTTTTTCTACAAAAAATACGAATTATTAACAAAATACATTAATTCACATCTAATTTGGTTATAAAAAAGATAAATTAAAAGTTAACAATTTTCATTCAAAAATGTAATAGTTAACTTTCAGATAAAAAATTAATTTAAAACCAAAAAAAAACAGATTAAAAACAAACCAGTTAAATTTTCAAGCAGGGGCTGGCCTCTGAAATGGACGAGCTTGGTTCCGAACTAAAAGTATAATGGTAGACTTTTCGCCTAACAAAAATTCGCTTTTAACCAACAAAAGTATACATTAGGGTGATTCACAAGCGCTTTTTTTGTTTCAGAGGGCAACGATCCTTCCCATTTATTTCTAAGTCCGAAAAAAGAAGTTCACTAAATGTTATTTTAAAGATTTTATTATTTAAGCAGGTGCCGGTTTTGACTTGAAGTTTCCCATGCAAAATGCATTTTTTATTGAATTATTTTATAAAAATATATTTTAGAAACGCCCACTTATAAGAAGAAGCCGAAAAATCATATTTTAAACTGTAGCAAGATCAAATAACCCCCTAGTGGGCACAGAGCTTGGCGACGTCTTAACGACATTGTTACGACATCGTTACGACAACTTTACGACATCCTATGTGCATGTCGTTAAGCTGTCTTTACGATATCGTAAATAAGTATAATATAAAATATACTCTGACGATGGCTGTAAGATATCGCAAAGTCACCAAAACGACATTCACATAGGATGTCGTGAAGATGTCGTACCGATGTCGTAAGGACGTCGCCAAATTTTGTGCTCACTGGGCCGACTTGCGATCAGAATTTACGTAGTTCGATTACCAGTGGAGCGGTATCAGAAGATTTTTTGCAGAAAAAAATAATTTAAAAAAAAAATTTAATTTATTTTCCATGTTGCTAAAAATGGGGTAATTATTGTCTGTCCTTTGAAGACTTAACTTTATCGATAGTTTTCATTTCTATTTTTCACAGATTGTAGAAGAAGTTAAAAACTTTTCTTTTATATTTTAAAGATTTTCTAAATTTTTCATCTCTAAAGTATTTTTTACTGTTCAAATGTTCCACTCTAAATAATTTTCCAAACAAATATTCATTTTTAATTTGTTTGGAAGTCTTAAAAACCATTTTTATCAATGCACTATAGTCTGCAAAATTCTCTTTTTTCTACTTTGAAAATGTTTTTAAAATGTAATTTATTTAATCTTTTGCAATATTTAACTTAAATTATTTATTCAAATAATAGTCGTTTAAAATATTTTCAGAAACTTTAAGAAAATTGGTCCATTCATTAGAACTTTTTTTTTATTCTTAAATCTCTGAGAAACTTTTAGTTCGATATCTTCAGAACTCGAAGTGTTTAAAACTTTTTAATATACTTTCGAGTTTTTTGAAACGTTGTGATCTTGGCTAATTTTGAATTTCTCTAAATTCGAGTGTCTCCATCGTCTATATTACGCTTCGGATTTTTTGAAAATCTTGAAACCTTTCAAAATTCCCACAATGTTTGATTTAATACACAAACACTTAATTTATTTTGTAGAAAATTTGTCTAGCCGAACTGTCAATAGTCAAAAACCTTATTAGGAATAGTAACCATTTTCCAATAATAAAGTTGCTGTAAAATTTTGACTATTGTAAGGAAAATAAGATTGAAAATAGGAAGTCTAAATAGAAAAAAAAGGAAATCTATGAAATCCTCACTTTCGAATGTTTATTTTAAATAGGTCGGAATATTCGTAGGGATAAACTGATAGCAGACCGTAACGTATTGCTAAATAATAATTCAAGCACTTAGTTTTTCGAAAACGGACATGTCATTGGATTTTCTCCTGGACAAAAGATAAAGCTCAGTGGGCATAAAATTTTGCGACGTCTTTACGACATTGTCATGACATCTTTACGACAACTTTACAACATCCTATGTCCATGTCGTTAAGTCGTCTTTACGATATCGTAAATATATCGTATGATCTGACAATTTCTTTACGATATCGCAAAGACACCGAAACGACATGGACATAGGATGTCATAATGTTGTCGTAAAGATGTCGTAACGATGTCGTAAATACGTCGCCGAATTTTGTCCCCACTGGGTCGTCACTATATTTTTTTCATGTGTGACTTTAATTAATTTTTCAAGTATGTATACCCTACATAATACTAAAAACTATTATTATTACTAATCTTTAATTTTGATACCAAATTTACAATGTAACCTTTACAATTTAAACTTTGCAATCATTATTTTCATTTAGTGCCACATTGCCAGATCAAAATATCGTAACATATGGAAAATAACAAAATGTCGTATAATGCAGTGCTTTAACTTATTAATAAATACTATTCCTAACTCTAACCTCAAAATTGGCTTCTATGTATAGAGTTCGGAGCCGGTCATATTACTTTGAGAACGATAACGAAAATGAGAATATTTCCGACATTATAACCGAGAAATAAATTATCTGAGAATTTATTAGAATCTCAGAATTTATTTTAATTAATAGAAAATTGAATTCTTTAATTAATTTTCTTTTGAAAATTCAACTCTGTTTTTGAAAGTTTGTCTTTTTTATCTTAAAGTTTATCTCCTTTAGCCAAGTTAATTTTTTTTTAATAAAAATGCAACTGTTTGGTTAGAAATTAAGCTTTTATGCTATTTTATCGTAAGCTTTACTATTTCGTAGAAAATTTACTTTTTGTTTAAAATTTATATTTTGATGTTGAAAAATGAACTGAAATATTTTCTGGATTTTTTTGTACTAAAAAATTCTTCTTAGTAATAAAAATTTGTGTTTTTGGATTGAAAATTCAATTTTTTGGGTAGGAAATTATTTCTTGTTCAAAAATTTATAGTTTGATCGTGAAAACTCAACTAAAATCTTTTTTAACTGAAAATTCAATTATTTTTTTGAAATTGATCTTTTTGGCTCAAACTTTCATCAGTGTTACGAGACATTTTTTTGGTATGAAAATGCAACTTCTTGGTTAGAAATCGTTCTTTTTTGCTTAATGATTCGAGTAATTTGTTGAAAACATTTGTTTGAATCGCTTTCTTAACCCTCCGTGGACCACGTGTGGTCTGGGCTGACCCCAAGCGCTCTATTTTTCCTCTACAGTGGCGCCCTCTTGCATCTAGGTGCTGTGACCGCTAGTATCTTTCCACTTAGTTGTGCTTGAGACATCGGCAAGCTTGCATCGATCTCCGAGGTATGTAATCCAATTTTGTCTTTGCTTTTATAAAAAAAACTGTGAATGGGGTCTGAGTGGACCTCACGTGATACTGAGTGCAACATAGATATATTTCATTCCTTCACTTTTTTTATTGTTTTAAGCTATATGATGGTCTTTTTATGCCTCTTAGGTTTTCCTATTTCTTGAAAGATGGCCACTTTGGCGGCAGAAGAGTGGATTAGAGCTGAGCTTGAGAGACTAGACAGAGAAGAGCCATTTGGAGAT
>NC_046660.1:13688679-13690968 GCF_010883055.1 Belonocnema kinseyi
TGCAATGATGTTAGTCACTAGTAAAAGTTGTTTCCTCTTCTTTTGTAGATGTAAGGAAAATAATTAAATTTTTTTCTATTTTAACTAACTAGATCCTCATTTCCTTGACCCTTTCCCTTTCCACAAAGCCCTAGATTAGTTCTATAATATTTCGAAACCGAAAACGTGCAATCCAGCAGCGCCTGCAGTGCAAAAATGAGTGGGGTCTACGTGGACCCCACGTGGTCAACGTTTAAACTCTTGCTCACGTGGTCCACGGAGGGTTAATCTTCCATCCTTCAACACCATATTGTGGATTTTATTGATGATTTCGGGAGTACTTGCTTCTACGGGCCTTCCTGAACGTGGTTCGTCACTTATTGATGTACGACCACGCTTAAATTCATTTACCCAGTTATAAACCGTTGCTAAGGCAGGGGCAGATGTGCTATGAACTGAGTCCAATTCATTTTTTATCTCATACGGAGTTAAACCCTTTAAATGAAAATGTTTGATTACCGCTCTGAACTCGTTTTTTTTCCATTTTTCTTAAAATGGAATTTAAAATGATTTGGAGCGATTCGCGCGCCATTTTTTGGTCATTCTAAGGACTTATTGAACTACCCCCGTACAATTGACATTTATTTAATGCAGATTTAATGCATAGAAATTTGGAAATAGACATCAATATTTGGATGAGGATAGAGAGAGCGCGAGAGATGATAAGGGAGTGAGAGAGAGAGAGACTTGTACCTTGGGGAAAGTTTTCTTGGTATCACACTGCGAGGACTGGTCACTGGATGTTAATTCTCTTGGAGCCCTTGTATTTTCCTGAACGTAGCACTGGAACTGGTCTTCCCTGATAAGATTGATTGGTACCCGACAAGTGGTTGATGGATAAATGAGTTTTTTTTAGAGTGTTGACGAGCCGTCTAAATGCAAGGTCCGGAATTCAGATTTTTTGTTATTGTAGATATCTAAGCTGTCGCGGAACTACGGTTTGAGATAGTCACGGAACCTGATTTGAATCAATCGTGGAAGTAGAATTGACCTTGCGACTATTGCAACGACCTGTGTAGACGGCGGAGATTTATAACGGGCAACTGCAAACTGCGGCGCATTGCAAGTATAACGGCGAGCTGGAAACTGCAGCGGACTGCCCACTTAACTCTTCCTGCGACAGCGATTGAGATTATCATGGCAGACTGTAACTGAAGGTATAAGAATCCATCTTTTTATATGAAGGTGGGTGAACCTAGGTATCACCCTCTTACACCCAGCCTTCTGGAACCTTAGATTCCCCCTAAGAGGTTAGCATATTGCATCTTTTATTGTCCACGTGGATTCGATATTAATTCCTTCTGGGACTCAGAAAACATGTAATGTTATGGTCCACATAAGATCAATACACTCAGATGAAATACTAGGGTTTAAACTCCTAAATAAATGGGAAGAGTATCTGCAGGTCTGGTGGAGTGAGTGATGATAATCGGCGCGTTTGCGTGCAGGAAATCTAATCTCCTTAATTTCTCAACTCTCTTTTCCCTATTTCATAATTTTACTATTGATCGTCATGTTTTATTCTTAAATTTTATATCCAATCTACATCAAAGGTCACGCAATACGTGACAATCTGAGTGAAGAATTTCGTACGAAACAGTTTCCTTTGTGAAAAACCACGCTTAGCACAATGATAAAATTCCATTTCTATTTATGGAATATTAAATATAATAATTTTCAAGGCTGGATTCTCTCAGAAATATTCTTATTTTTGTAAGTTTACATATTTTTATCAACAAGAAGTCAGTGATTCTTGATCATACCATCTCTGCTTGAAGACTTTGAGACAAAACAGTTTTGTTTGTGCAAGACCCAGCTTATAATAATGATAAAATTGCATTTTGATTTATTAAATATAAAGGGGAGGTTTACATGGATTTTTTTGGAAAAATCGATTTTTTTTTTTTTTACAAAAAATGAAAGCCAGACATGCGTAGAATATGTATGCAAAAGGATTTTTCTGTATCATAAATACTTTTGGAGCTAGAACGTCTCAAACACACCTACCTCGGCTGCCCGGGCTGCCTCGGGCGCCGCGTGGGCCCAGATGGCTTTTTATCTAGTGGAACGAATGCGGGTCGGTAAGTTTTTTTACCTGAGCTTCTTAGAATGTATTGTAGATGGCAGGACAAGGGAAAAACTAATAACACGTAAAAAATTCACCGATCTTTAACCTTATTTTTCGTCGTGTCCGCGTACGAGTTTGTTTGGTCGCAAATCGCTAATTCCCAGCAAAATGCCAAAATCTAA
>NC_046660.1:13691068-13730775 GCF_010883055.1 Belonocnema kinseyi
ATTTGACTGTCAAAACCAGATGTTCCTATATCATTTCATTATCCCACAATAAATTATCAAACTTTGATGTATTTTTGGCCAAATCCATGTAAACCTCCCCATTCATAGTCAAAAACTTTTACTCCCCACCCCAAGGAGTGATTTAAGCCTTTTCTTAGAATTCGCTTCAGCTTGCTGTTGATGAGCAGGAATTAAATCAGTGTCTACCGACCACCGTGAAGAAGTTATTTTGGTATGTCCGGGTATAGAGGAAGAAGTTAAGTCAATGCCTCCGGGCAGTTGACATATGAGAGATTCTTCGACTCCTGAAAGTCGAACGCAAGCGGATACGGTGTCTTTCCCTCGGTTAAGATGAGAGTTATTACTACAATAATTTCGGGGTTCTTTTTTCCGTTTGTAATTCAGATCCATTTAGTGGGGAACTGGGAAACCTTAGAACGATCATGGGACAGCACGATGGTTCAAGTTAATTGCGCTCAAAAGCTTTGCATACTCTTCAGTCATTAAAAGGACAGCATGATCCATAATATAGTTTATATAAAAAAGCTCCCTGTGATTAACCTAAAAAAATAGAATTTTCAGGTCGAACGGTCGAAGTCGACCCGACCATATATATATTACACGCTTCCGCCTAGGTTTTTTTCTGCGTGGGTAAAATTATAATCATTCACAGTGGAACGTTTATTATCATTATCAAAAGTATCAATTGTAAGTTAAAAAATTTAAAATTCTTCTATGAATTGTACGATTATTAATAAAAATAATTAATTAGGAAACCTTCATGCTCCAAAGGATCTTGGCGAAACTCCGTTTTAAAAGCTTTTCGAAACATTTTTAGCGTTTTTAAAACATTGTAATCATGCCAAAATTGTAAAATCCTGGTTTTAGCATCGTCTACATTTCAGTTTAAAATATCTGAAACTCATTTGAAATATTTTGCAACAATTTTATTTTTTCCAACACTTAGTTTCCAAAATAAAAAACATTTTTAAATTTTTTCGGCAATCTTAAGCAACACATTTCTATTTTTTTTATACATTTCATAATTTCCACAAGGCCTTTTTTAAATTGATTAATATTAAAATATTATAATATATTTAAAAATATTGTAAAATAAGTATATTGGTTTGGGAATTTTGATTTACTTAAATGTGTTTGCAGAATATTTGTCCAGCCGATCAAATGAGCCACAACTCTAGGACGACTATTGCTACACATCAACGGTTGAAGAAGACAAACTTCCAATAACCACCTATGACTATTAGGAATAGTAAACATTTTTATTTAATGAAGGCTAGAATGTTATAAAGGAAAAACTGATAACAGAAATCAAACGTATTATTAACGAATAAGGCATGAAATAGCTTTTCAATAATGTACGCGAGACCTTGCAAATCCAATTTATGAGAGAGGACAATATTTTTTTATTGATATCAGATATTCGACTTTGAAATAGGGCCATTTGATGATGTCGGTACTTGAATTAGCTTTGTAGAACAGATATCGAATTGTTTTCCTTTTAACAAAATTGGGTTCTGAAAGAAGCTCAAATGCACAAACCTAATGATTGAAAAGTATGACAATAATAAGTTGCTTCACACTTTGAACTTTATTTCTTAATTATTCCTTAAATTTTTTTGAATTTTTTTGCCAAGCAAAAGATGTTTATTAGCCTGAATAATTATACCGTGAGTGATGTCGATATTTTTCTTGCTCTCTAGATAGATTATGAAGGTTCAACTTAATGTTAAAACAACATTTCTGTTGGTTCTATTACTAATGAATCTAGCAGATATGAAAACTTAAGTTATCAAGAATCTGTACCCCTCCACTCAATCGTAAATAATCTATAAAAGGAGCTGCTTCTGACGAAATTCTTCGTCTGCAGCAACAGTCTTGAGTTATTTATCGTTTACTTCGCTGGTGTCTACAACAATGGAGATCGTCACTCTATTTTTTGCCTGCATGTATTTAATGAATTTTTCATGTACGTGTACCACATATAATACTAAACACTGTCCTGAAACGCAATCTTAAATTTTTATACCAAATGTGCAATGTAACGTTTATTATTTAAACTTTGCAATCAATATTATAATTTTGTGTCACGTTGCCAGATCCAAAGTCGCGGCATATGGAAACTAAGAAAATGATGGTTAATACAATGGTTTATCTTATCAATAAATATTATTCCTAACTTAAACTTCTAAATAAACGATATAAAATTTAAAATTAATATTTTCATTTGAAAATCTTTTGAATCAATATTTTATTGCTGTGCCACAATACCAGCTTGATAACTTGTAACATATGGAAATTAAAAAATGGAAACTAATGCAGTTTCATCAATCCTAATCTGAAAATAGTATTCTATATGTACAATATGATACTTTCCTATTTAAATTTGACATGTTTTCAATAAATATTTGCATTTGGTGCCACATTGCCAGATTGAAATCTCGTAAAATGTTTGAACGCGCTTAGGACTTGCGTTTGTCGGATCTCGCGCTTCACGCTTGGATATTTATTTTTTGTTGTTGGACTGATTCAACGACTCGTAATTAAAAAGATTTCTTTTAGATCCCAGTATTTACATGAGACTTTATTTTCTGAGTTTTCTATTTAATTAAATATAATTAAAGATTAACTTGCAGTAGGCTCTGTAGGCTTTTAGGTATAGATTACCATCGTGAAACTCGCGCCGAATGTTTGACGGGCATTTGCAAATTTATATTTATTTTCTAAATTACCTTAAAATAAATTAAAAAATACTGCGATCCTTTCTTCATACATTTTTCTCTATTTCACGTCGCTATACTAAAAATGAAATATTGTATTTTCTATCATTTTTAAAGTATAAACAAAAATATCCTACAATCCTTCTTTTAGATTTTTTAGGTATCTCGCGTTTTTTGGCCTAATGTAGGAATTTTTTATTTCTAGTATATCAATTTCGATAAATGAATTAGAAACAACGATTTATTTTTCTGCAACACTTCTTAAACTTATTCTAGAGACGGAATCCAAGGTGTACGATATAAAATTAAAAAATGTGAATTTGTAAATTTGGTCAAAATTGACTGAAGCACTTTTTAGTTTTTCCATAAATATTATTCTGAAATTTTACGTATAAATATTAAATTTACAAATTTGAATCCAAAATTGATTTTGAAATATAAGGTATAAAACTTAATATCACTTTGAAATAAAAAAAAATCATATTTTCATTCAATGCCACATAAAAAATATAGAATATTCTAAATGATTATAAATAAAAATACAGGCAAAGTAGGAAGACTCAAAATCAAATATACGGTGAGCTTCAAACTTATATAAAATTATTTCAAGTAGAAAATTGCGCTGCCTGAGTGATAATATTCTGACCAACCGTAACTTTCCCCGTGTACAAAAATGTCATATTTTTTTTACAGACGTCGGTGCTATGAATAATGATGCTAGAAGGGGGCGTGTTACAGTTCAAGTTAGAGTTGTTGCTGAGCGTCCTCCACCACCTCATCGTATTTCTGATTATCCGGAAATCCATCCGGGTAATGTTAAGGCTTCATCCCGTTCCTTTGGACCTTATGTTTTGAGTAACAGTTATTATTCAGAGTAAGCGAATTTCATAATCCACTTTTTTGCAGATATGGATGCTTGGGCAAATCATCATCATACTCATACTACTAGAATTTTATATCCTGATCGTCATCATCCTAATCAGACAACACAACAAATACGGATAGAGAAAGTGATCAATCGCAATACTACAAATTATTATTTACTTTCTGGAGAACTTGTTCATGATTACGAAATTCTATCTTGTCACGGCCCATATGGGTACGCTATTGTTGACATCAATGGTAGCGAACGCTTCTATGCATGTCTCAAACCCTTTTTGTATCACAACGAGACTAAATGCAGGGAGCATGCTAGTGACCCTCAAATATACCTCGCTTCTGTAATAAGGCGACGTATGCCTAAACTCCAAGCCGAACTTGCGCCTCGCGAAGAAAGATCAGCACTCGAGTCTCGCGGACCTCTTTTTCATGGTCCTGATGTTCGTAGTGTCCTACGTTTGCAACCCCACGGGCACGTTCGTTACATACTACCAAATAATACTGACGTTGATGGAGACTTATACCAATACCCCGTTTTAACTGCAAATTAGGGTAATTCACAAAATACGGAATACTTTAAAAATTGTAGAATCTTTTAATGTTTCATTCTTCATTTTAAGTGCAATAGAAAAAGCATCAAACAGAGGGGCTGAGGGGGGATTTATTGACAAATGTAATACGTATCTTGTGAATGGTCCTCTACTAAATGTACGAAAGGGATAATTGTAAGTCTTTGAATTTTGAGAACTCCTTTTTAGAATTAAATTCAAGCAACAGTTTCACTTTATTCAAGTTTATTAATTCTCCCCTTTACGAGCTTGGATCAAACGAGCTTCGATCAAATCCTACAGAACCTGATTACGCCCGATTATTTAATTTTACTCTGTCAAATGTATTGTTTAAACAATTAAAACGTCACAATTGCACATTTTACGAACATTATTTATTTTTAATAGGAACAAGTTGTTCAACTTATTTTGGTCTTACGATCAAATTTAAAAAATAAAAGACAGGGATAAATCCGAGTCAAAAATTTCTTTAATTGTCAAAAAAAAACATACAAAAAACGTGCGAAGTTTCGACCACATCTGTTAATCATCAGGCAATTAAACCTAATAAAAATACATTATAGCAATTATTTTGAAAAGTTACAAAACAACATGTCATATAAAAAATCTAAGTACAAAAAATTCTTATTACCTTAGAAAAGACAATCATTAAAGTCGACATGAAATTAGGAAACCTCAAAATTAAAAAGAGGTTCCTAATAGTTACATTTTTACATATTTTTAAAAAAACCTTGGAAAACAGAAGTACTTAATGTCACTCAATGTTACCATAGTATAATAAATTGAATTTTTTTCAAATTCCTAATGCCTTTGGCGCGCTATTCTCATTGTAATTAATTGCGCCCTCTTATGGGAAAACATGTTACTATAATTTCTAGCATTATCGACGCCTTATGTACTAGTCACAGTTGATCCATCGTTTTAACTATAGTGGTTCGCTCCAAGGTTTTTTTAAGAATATGTAAAAATTTAACTATTAGGAACCTCTTTTTAATTTTGAGGTTTCTTAATTTCATGTCGACTTTAATAATTGTCTTTTCTAAGGTAATAAGAATTTTTTCTACTTAGATTTCTTATATGACATGTTGTTTTGTAACTTTTCAAAATATATTATAATGTATTTTTATTAGGTATAATTGCCTGATGATGACCAACAGATGTGATCGAAACGTCGCACGTTTTTTGTATGTTTTTTTTTGACAATTAAAGAAATTTTTGACTCGGATTAATCCCTGTCTGTTATTTTTTAAATTTGATTGTAAGACCGAAATAAGGTAAACAACTTGTTCCTATTAAATTTATAATCGTTCGAAGAAAGGTTTCACTTCTTAAAAATTTGAGAAGTTTTATTTTTTCAAATTATTTATTTTCTCAGAGGAAATTATTTAAGAAAAGTCGCTATCTATAAAAATTATTGCAAATAAATTAATCGTAATACTGTAATGAAAATTTAATGACAATTTGTGAATTTAATTATAATGATTAAATGTGTATTTCAATATATTTTTTAAATTTTTTATTTCATACATAACATTTGTTGTTAGCGATAGAAAATATTTTATTCTGATAATTTGTTGTGATTCTTAATCACCTGCAAGACTGTTTAATACACAAATTTTTATTAATTACATTAAAAGCATTGCAAAGAATTACTGATTCATATATAAATAATTAATGACAATAAGGTTAAATCTTGAATTACATTTTTTTTTAATTAATTGTGCATTCAGTCATTAAGATGAACAATCATTGAAGGGGAGTTTAAACAGCGTCAAAGTATGGTCTTGAGTTATCAAGATTTAGGCTCTAAGGATTCAAAGTAGCTTCAGAGAGGTGTTACAGCCTTAAAGTAGGCTCTAGTGTTTTATTCTCTAGAAATTAAAAGTTTAAGGCAGGTTCCAATAAGGAGCTGCATCTTTAAAATAGGGTCTAAATTTCGCCTCGGGATGACTGGATAAAATAACTAATAATGTATCGTACTAAGATATGTACTAATATGTATTTTCTTAAAGAGAAATTTTTGTATTTGCAAATAAATTTATTTAGGCAGCTAGCGATTAGTAAAGGGAATTATTCTGTACTCGGCGTGGCATGACTTCGTTGCAAATTTAACCTGCTCATTTTATAGAAACTAAATTATAGATCATGCTGCATTTTTTAGAATCAAAGAGCACGAAAACCCGTTGATGGCAATTAATATGAACCATCGTGTAGTCCTGTGGGCGATCCAATGTTGTACAGGTCGCCAATGTATGGTTCTGAATTATAGAAGGCGAAAAGAAGAACAAGCGAATTCGAGAAAAGGCTCACTCATGGGCCGCTTTTTTCCTCAATATGCAGTGGATCAGCCCAAGCAAGCTTTGAGACTTCCTTTTTCTTTTCTCCTCCCCGTCGAGCACATTCCGGAAGGATACTTTGAATTCGCTTAAAAGTTGTTTCCTGAGGTAGAAAAAGCAAACGCAGTTTTCCGAAGAAACCGTTCGTTTAGAAATCCCTCTTTCTTCGCGTACTTTCCTCACTTAACACACGGGGGAATGTATCAAGCAACAAGAATAGCGAAGATCTTGAATCGTATTTAAGTGAATCGATTCGCTGAAAAAATCAAGGTCGAAGAAACAATCTAATATAAATCTCTGCGCAATTTGTTTTTGGTTTAATGTTTCAATGAAATTACGGACATTGTAAGAAGTTATGCGATTGCTATGTCAAGCATTGGTGAGGGGGTGCCAACAACTGGCGTTAACAGTAATAGTAGCAAAATAAAAGCAGCAATACATTAACATTTCAGTGTATTCTGCACGAAGTTTTTATGAAGAACTAATAATAATTATTATTCAGAATTCAATATCTTATGTGTTTATTTATTTCCTAAAGTCTACAGTTTTTCTAAAGATGCTGCCTCTTCTCCCGACTCTATGAGCGTATCCACTATTTTGTTAATGAACGTTTTTGGACATATTTTGAAATCTATGTAAAGTAACATTATAATTTTTAATTAGAACCTAAATAATTTTAATTTTTTTATAGATTATTATTTTCAGTAACTAAATAATTCAATTGAGCAAGAAATTGCATACTTGAGGTTACGCATAACAATAAAAAGTGAGCTAATACTAAAAGTCCAAAAAATGTATGTCCAATGCTTCCGCATAAACGTGACTTCAAATAGCGCTATTTGCTTATAAGTAGTATCTAGCATTATTTAATTCTTTTTTAATAAAACAGCCCTCCATTCTCTTTTGCCTGCGTGATTTACTGTACGCTTTATATTCGGAGAGCTAGCTACATAAAACAGCCTCGATTCGGTGCCCCAGATCAAAGTTCGAAAGTTGTAAGAAAAACATTAATACGTCATCAAATGGCTACTTTGCCAGCCTGCAATTTTTGCGTTTGAAAATGGCAGCTGGTTTTCCATGGTTTAAAATCTGCAAAAAAATCAATAAGGTGGCCGCGTCAAATTTGTTTCAAAAAATTCTTCAGGTGTCAACTAAGAGCGGTGAAACAATGGCAGAAGTTTAGTCGTTTTGGAAACACTTTGCAAAAGTGAATGAAAAGTCCCGGAAAACCCCCTGAAAGCTTTTTACGGTTCGCGCGCCCAGCTTTTTCCCGACATTCTTCAGATCTTAAATAAGAGCTGTGTGTAATGGCAGAACTTAAGCATAATGGAAAATCCTCGGCAGATGTAATTTAGTGGAAAACGTGAACTTAATTGTAATACATGATTGTTCGCTAAACTTGCATGTTGAATCTATCTTTATATATGCTGTTACAATTAATTTTAAATTCTACCCCAATTTGAAAAGAAATCATCAAGATACGATTAAAACTCGCTGTGAAAGTACAATTTCTTTTCGCGCGTCCAATTTTAAGCCAGTCGCTCGGTTTTTGCCAGCCAGCGTAAAGCGAGGCGGGAGGCAGTGTTGCGAACAAACATTCGCTTGTGCCAAGCGTTTTCCAAACGTCTAAAGTTCTGTTATTGTTTCACCGCTCTTAGTTAAAACCTTTAGGATTTTTTCAAGCAAATTTGACGCGGCCACCATATTGACTTTTTTGTTCAGATTTTACACCGTGGAAAACCGGCTGCCATTTTCAAACACAGAAGTTGCAGACTGGCAGAATAGCCATTCGATGATGTATTAATGTTTTTCTTACAGCTTTCGATCTTTGATCTTCGACACCGAATCGAGGCTGTTTTATGTAGCTAGCTCTTGGACTATAAGGTGAAACGGTAACTTCCTTTTATTAGCGTGTGCAAAACCACGCCCAAAATAATACATCAATTGCAATTATTTTTTTGCATTGCAAAATGTTAAGCGTAATCTATAGCGGGCTTCTTTTAAAAATCCAAATTATTAATAATTTTTTTTCAACAAAATGTTAGATTATATGATTACGAAAATTGTTGATACCCCAATAACGAGAAGCCCGCCACGCGATAAGTATTAATGAAAAAAGTATAATTTAAAAAAGATTGATTTATTAACTAATTTAGACGCCGTTTCGCACCAACAAAAAAAAATAATCAAGAGAAATAATGTAGAACAACCGGTTTTTTATATCCTTGAATTTCCGCCTGTGATCACTGCTGATCTATTTTTGTACCACAGATCGATAGTTAAGCGTAAATAATTAATTTTCTTTATTGATGAATAAATGAACTCGTAATGTATAGTGCAATGTCTTATTAATTCATATTTTATCGTATGTTTCTAATAATCAACATGCAAATCGAATTTAAGGCTATCTCCGAAAAAACTGTAATGTCGGTAACGAAACTTCTGCACGCAGCACTGGAACTGTTCTTCCCTGATAGATTGAATAGTACCCGACGAGTGGTTGATGGATAAATGAGTTTTTCCAGATAGTTGACGGGCCTTCTGAATGGAATATCCGGAATTCGGAATTTTTGATGCCTGTCCCGACATTTGCAAGAACGAACAGAAAAAGTGCTGCTGGTCGGGGACAGGCATCAACTTGATATGAAAAGTCCAATATAATCACAATTTTTTAAATAGTATATATATTTTTTTAATTATATTCAATGACACATAAAAATACGGAGTGCTCCAAACACGAATACCTTCTTCTACTGTGAAAGCGATGCATTAAGCGCTTCATTGGCTGCGGTTCTCACGCTTATTTCAAGTATTAAAAAATATCATTTTCATTATTAGAATAGATTTAAAACCTTCGATGTACTGCTTAAACAGATTAAGATATACTCGTTTTAAATTATTAATTAAAAATAGAAAATTTATTTTTTAATGTCTCAAATAAACACGCGAACGGCATCCAATTAGGCGCCTTATGTATCGCATGCGCAGTAGCGCAAAGTACTCGTATGATGAGCACTAGTTAAGGGTAAAAACAAGAGTGACAGCTGTAAGCGACTCTACTACTCTACTGACTGGCGATAATGCATCGATGTGCTCGATTAAAATGTTTGCTTCAGCTTTTACAAAGAACGTGCTTGTAATCTTACCAATGCACAAATCTTAGGCTTTCTGCCTTAAACTTGGTGCTGCAGATATGTACTACCAAGGTATAAAGAAAAAAAATTTCCGACGGATCCAAAACTTTTGTTAGTATATAGTTTATTAAACGCGTATTTGTGAAATATAAGGAATTCATGGAATACAGGGAGGAGTTCATAGAATTTGAAGAATTAATGGAATTCGCAGAATTCATGGAATCTAAGGAATTCGTGGAATTCTCGGAATACCAAATTTATCATTGAAAACTTCCCTTGACCACACGCGGCTCTTCCTAAAATCGCTTGTTGATTATTAACTAGGAGTTGCCTCCGATGGTCAGTAGAAAAGGCGACAAAGGTTAGACAGCTTCGGTTAGACAGGGCACGAATAAATGAGTTTAAATGAACTTATTTCCGCGTTTTCTCGAGGTAATTTTTAGTAGTAACTGTGTATTTGCTCTTACTCATAAATAATGGACTTTAATTAGATATTCTGTAATGACAAATCGAGCTGTCGTATGAAATATGTTGAAGCTGATTTTTCTGATTATTGTGAATAAAGTTGTTATTTTGGTTTTTGGTAAAAACTTATAGAGGGTGTTATAAATGAATCTATTATAGGATTTCCATTCGACTGGTTATCTTTTTTTTCTTATCTAGAGATGCTATATGTTATTTTATACGCGCCCGTCTAACAACTTCTCGAATGAAGATGACTAATATATGCTGCAAGAGGCCTGCGATCACTCAACTCAAATCTTGACCTCTTAAAAACAGTTATTCTATGCGTTACTTATTATTATGTCATTGTATCATGCGTGTGTATTAATATTCCATCTTATCGTTTTTTATTTTTGTTATTGATTATTGTTTCAAACTATTACACTGAGAGAAATTTCTGTTATTGGGAACATGGTTGTCCATAGTTAAAATTGTTCTTAACCACTTTTTATAGTTGTTTTCAGAAGTTGCTTACCCGTTACGGCACCTATAAAAGATGACTATTGGAATAAGAAAATGGAGTCACAGCAACTATGCGTTGATTGTTTGCTTCTAGGTTGCATAGTTACAATAACCAGATTTCAAACGTTGCATCGACGAATGTCTTAAGTACTGTATTTTACTAAATCAGTTAGTTAAAAATAATGTTTTCTTCTTTTTAAATACTTTTTTAAACAGACAAAAATCTGGTCGTAGGTGGGTACCATATACCTGAGTGCCAATATTGTCGGTGGGGACTGAACAATCTGAACATCTATCGATGCATGCCGGGCTGTGTTGCCGAACTGCTAGTATACCAGCATCGAACAGCACGTGTTCCCTGTTTGGGTTCCCTGTTTAGGTTTTGTTTCCGTGTAAGTAAAATTAGAATAATTCACAGTGAAACGTTCATTATCATTATCAAAATTAGCAATTGGAAATTTAGCAATTAAAATTCTTCTATAAAATGTATGATTATTACAAAAATAATCAATTAATCTAAGGCTTTTTGAAAGTATAATTTCAAAAATATTCTATAATTTTTGGAAAAAGCTAAAAACGATCTAAATTACATCAAATAAAATAATTTATCTTCTTTGAAATTACTGTGTTGAATCACAGTAATTTCAAAGAAGATAAATTATTTTATTTGATGTAATTTAGATCGTTTTTAGCTTTTTCCAAAAATCATAGAATGTTTTTCTTTGTTGCTCTTAGAATGTCGATTAACGAACAATTCACGAGGCAATCAAGAAAAAATAAAACAATAGTATGATAAAGAGTATCGAGAGAAATAAAAAATTAAACTTAAATACAAGTTTAAATATTCCTACTTTCCATTCATTGCGCCGAAGACGATGAAAGGAGACAAAATCTATCCCAAGTTGACGCAAGCATACCTAACAGATGACCTAAGATTTCTTTTTGCCTTAGTCGTAGAAACTACAGAATTCTAGTAGTAGTTGCCGTTAATGTCTTGGCCAATTTTTTAGAGCATGTGGACAAAGAAAACGATGGGAATATTTTAAGCTTAAAAGTCACAAGATTCAAAGTTGGAGAATAGAATCATTTTCAATTTCTATTCATCTTACAAAGAGAATATTGTACGAAAATTCCCCTAATGACTAATCACTTCTTCACAATAAGGGTTTTTTTATTCGCATAATTGGGCACCGTGATATAGTTTTTAACATAAAAATTTTAAACTTCTCCCGAGCTGTATCCAAAATGCGCTTGCATATTTCCGTTTGAGTGATATACAAACTTCAGCGTTTTACTAATTTTCAGGCTTTTTTCTTCAAATCGTCGATAAAATCTTTCATTTTTAATTCGAACTTCAAATCTTTACAATATTTTTCTTCAACAATGATAAAAGAGTTAGATCGAGCAGATCTGATGATGTCCAGGTATTCTTCAGAACTTTCCATCACTACTTTCGCTTTTTTCTTTTTAACAAACATGCCAAAATTTCGATCGAATTGGCAATACGAATGACCGCATATACGAAAAAAGTGCACGATTTCGACTTGAAAATGATTTGCGCCAAAATTTCTGGAAACGCGGTAAACGAATTGTCACGTGCTATTATGTAACTTAGATGATTGGTGAGTTGCCAGAAGTAATTATGAAAAGTGGGAAGGTGCTGCATTTCAAACCACATATTAATAATTGAATTGGTTTCCTGAAAATTTGAAGAAGCGGCACAAATATTACACTCTTTTGGTAAAACCAACTCAACGGTCCTCGATCTAACGGAATCCTCAGGCTGTCCAATCATTTTTCTCTCCACTGCGCATTCCATGATCTATACACCATAAGATTGTTTTAAATTCGCATTTCTGAGTTCACCACTTTATACTTGTTCGGTCATTTTATTTATGTCTTTTATACCTATGAATTACAAAATATTTTAATTGACATGATTCGTACCACGAATTGGAGTGATTCGTGTGTACGTGTGAATATCGAATATAATTTCAAGTGTTGTGTTAAAATTTTTAATTGAAAATCGCATTATTTATTTACAATACAGATATCGTTGATCGTAATGTTTTTTTGTCCCATTACTCTCTCTAATAACGAATTTGTTCGCTCGTTTGTCATTTCTCATAATTGAGTCGTGTGTTTTCGTAATTGTTCTCTTTATATTTAATTTGATTTTTAAATAATGACAATATGAATATCAGTCTAATCGACATATGTTTTAAACGTTGATCAAACATATTCTAGAAATTTTCAAAGTTTGAATTCAGATGAACAATAATAAAAGTTTATTGTTACAAACTGAATAAGGTAATTTTTTCTATATAATATAACTTCAAATCCCGTTGCTTTCTTGTCAGTAGTATCTAATTTACTGTATGAAGGTTTTTTAATTTTTAATAAGCCTTGCCAAACATTTTCCAAGACGATTTTTCAGTTAAACTTATTTCGTTATAAATTTAAAGCACCATGAGTATGTGTATGAGTAGCAGATGCAAAGTATCCGATTATTAAACAAATTTAGAGAAGTTCGTCGCGCATGCTTAAAGAGGGCGTCAAAGAAATCCTCAGTTCTCTGCACACGGTTGATCGCACGCATAATAATACATAAACGTGCTTGCAAATAATAAATATTGTATAGTTAAGTTTAATTATGTTCAAAAAATTAAACTGGTGATCATGATTTTGAAGATATTATAAGGTATTATTTTCTTGTCTGAAAAATAGGATAAACAAAGTGGAAACAGTCAAGGTCGAACCCACAGTCAGTTTAAAAATGTTATAAAATTATTACAAGCAGCAAATCGCTTTCTCTTATTGCTAATCTTTTGACTAACAGTTACTCTTCCGGTGTACAAAAATTTCATACATTTTTTCTTACAGAGGTTAATGCTATGAATAATGGTACCACAGAGGGTCGTGTCACAGCCGAATTTGGAGTTGCTCCTGAGCGTCCTCCACGACTTCATCGTGCTTCTGATTTTCCGGAAAGCCATCCAGGTAATGCTTGATCTCGCTGAATTAGTACTTACATTTCAAATGACAGTTATTTTTGAGTGTACAAAAATATCATACATAACATTTTCACAGATATTGGTGCGTGGTCTCATCATTGTCATACTCATACTACTAGAATTCTAAATCCTGTCCCTGATCATTCTAATCAAGCGCTGCAACAAATACGGATAAAAAAAGTGATAGGTCGCCGTACGTCAAATAATTATTTAGTTTTTTGGAGAATCCGCTCATGATTACAAAATTGCATCTTGCTATGGTCTTTTTTGCCTCTGCCCACAGGACCCTCTTCACAGTATAAGGAGAGCAGTACAAGTTTTTGTCTATTAATTTGCCCCTCCAATGGAGAGTCTTCTTTCTACCCATCGGGCCCACTCCGGAAGGACACTTTCTATCCACTCAACAGCCGTGTCCTGAGGTAAAAAAATTGAAGTCAGTTTTCCCTAGAAAACTCGCCGAAAGATGCTAATTAAAAAATGCAAGTTTATTATCCGCACCGCTAGATTGGGAATGCGTTGGCCACAGACTGCGGCACGCGCCTTAGCGAGGACTTTTTCCAGTCAGCCCGAAAAGAACAATAAGAATTGGCCTGCGCAAAAAGTCTGGTGGATCGGCCCCCTCCGCATCTAGACCCTGGAGAGAAAGAGCGATCATGATCAAAATGTTCGTGGAGAAACTGCGGAAATGACATGCTCAGGGACATGGGACTAAAAACATCGAAGTTATTCATCGCGTTTAAGGGAAAAATAACGTATGTACCATCAAATCGGAACAATTTCACCAAGATGGAGATAACATATTTCTCTTAAGTTGAAGCCTTGATTTCCATTCTTTTCTTTTCCCTCTTTCTTCACAATCTTCTTTCGCATAACGCACGGAAGAATGTATCAAGCCTCAAGAAGAGCAAAGATCTTGAATAGATTCAAAGTGAATCAATTTGCTATAACAATCAAGGCCAAGGAAACGGTGTAACATGGATCCATTTGCAATTTATATTGTATCAATGTTTTAGTGCAATCACAGAAATGTTAAAAGGTTATGTGATTAAAGTGCCAAGCATTGGGGGCGAGGTGTTTCAATAACTGGGGTTAGCAGTAATAGTAGAAAAATAATAGCAGTGATAATTCAACATTTCAAAAGTAAGCGAATACTAAAACTCCAAAAGATGCATGCCCAATGCTTTGTTTTAATTTCTTGTGATAAAGAAAACACTTTGATCTATGATTTACTGTATGAAGGTTCTTTAATTTAAATAAGCCCTGCCAAACATTTTTCATGTTGATTTTTCAGTGCAACTTATTTCTTCGTTAATTTAGAGCAACATTCAACCAAAAATAAAATATGTTTTGAAATAGCTGCGTGTTAAGTTCGATTTTTTATGCCTGAGTAGCAAACGCAAAGTATCCAATCAGCACACTAAAGTCCGCGGCACATGTTTTTTTTCTTTCTGGATTGCTTGCTGCAGTTGCCTTCTGGGCGTTCAACAGACAGAGGCGCGTGAAGCTAGGCAGGTTGTGCTGCAGCTTCCGCTTTAAACGGTGCGCGCAACTCTTCGCTTGCGAGCGGGCACTTGTCAAAATAAACGCGATTATACATGCAGCTATATGTTAAAGACAGGAGGCTCTTTCTGCTTTCCTATCAATTAATGAATTAAAACAACAACAAAAATTAAGCAAAGCTGAAACGCAAATTATGGATTCAATCTTTCCTGCAACCAAAAAACATTGCATTTTGAAAGTACAATTTTCCAAACACTATGAAACAATGACCTGATGACTTTAAATTTGCCACTTGGAACTGTAGCAGTTGACAGAATCACATGAACTTTTCTTCACTTCAGATTGGCTTCTTGCTTCATCCAGCGTGTAAACTAGCAGAAAAAATAGCAAGCGAAATTGAGTTGGAGAAGTTCATCGCGCACGCTTAAAGTATGCGAAAAGTAAATCACCAGTTCTCTACATTTTCATGAACAAATATTAGGCTAGGTGATAGATATTCATTCGTCAAATATTTTCAGATTGCTACATTTTATGCGTGTACATGAAAGAAATAAACATTGTATAGTAAAGTTTAATTATGTTCGAAAAACGAAACTGATGATAGTGATTGTGAAAATATTATAAGGTATTATAATTTGATTAAAATTAAATAGATAAATTTGCAATGAAAAATGGAACAGTTAAATATTTTGTTAATAAAAAATTCAGTTGACTTTAATGCTTGAAAAGAAAGTTTTAAATAAGAGAAATAATTGTCGATCAAGAAAGATGATTTTTCGAATGAACAGTTCAATATTAAAATAACAAACGAATAGTTAAATATTTAGGCTCCAAAAATAATTTTTAAATGAAAAGGAAAAAAGATCTCAGCGTGTTCAATTCAAGAGAACAAGTCGAATTTTCAACAATATATTTAACTCTTTAATCAGAATAAATAGACGAATTTTCATCTGAATAGGTAAAGTATTAATTGCATAATAGTTGGATTCGCGTGTTTTAAAGCAAATAAAATAGATTTATTTTTAGATAAAACATTAAATTTTATATTAAGAAAATCAAATTTACAAAGAAACAAAGAAAAAGCGAGTACTTAACGAATAATGTACTATTTTAACAGAAAAAATCTTAGTTTTATTTAACATTTTTAGCAAAGAAAATGAATTCCCAAACAAAAAGTAAAAGAAATTATCAGCCACATAGATATGTTTTCAACTAAATATATGATTTTCCATGTAAAATGATGAATCATTATAAAAAGAATGAATTTTCCAGGAAAAATTTGGACATTTAACCAAAGCGTTGAGGGTTTAACCTGAAAGTAAGTTTTTATTTCAAAAGATATTTTTTCTACAAAATATATGAATTATTGAAAAAATATATTAATTTTCAAGCAGGTACTTGCAATTATTTTTTGACATTTAAGTTTCAGATAGAAAATTAATTTTTAATCGTAAACTTGACTGTTTAAAAAAAACTAGTCAAATTTTCAAGAAATTCATGAAATTTTAAATAAAAAAAGATTGGCTCCGAACTGAAATTATCATGGTAGACTCTTCGTCTGAAAAAATGCACTTTTAACTCAGAAAAGCATTAACAGACGGAACATAATCTGTTACTCCAATCTGCTGTCTATATCAAACCTGTAATAGTTAACATTAAAACCAAAAAGGATTTTAATTTTAATTAAAAACACAGCTGACTTCAACAAGAATATACAAATTTTCACCAAAAAATTGAACACTCATACTTCAGATATTGACTTTCAATTAACCAGTTACATTTTTTAATAAAAGGGATGCATTTTTAACTAAAAAGAAATTTTTTTTATAAAAAACAACAAATGTTCAATGAAATGCATAAATGCTGTTTCGGATATTATTAATTTTACGATGGCCGTTTCTTATCCAAATGCTGGCCTCGTTGGACAGGCGCCGGTATTTCGTGGCTGACTGGTTCCCAATCGAGTTTTGCGGATGATGAACTTGGATTCTTTCAGCGGTTTTTCTTTGGAAACTTGCTTTCGATTTTTGCCACAAAAATGGCTGTTTAGTGGATCGAAAGTGTTTTTACAGAGTGGGCTCGACGTAGTAGTAGAAGACTGCCCGTTCGTGAGCCAAATTCCTATTGAAATACTTTTATTGGCCTTCATATATTAAGAAGAGGATATGCCCAAAAAATGTTAATTTTGACCAAAAGGATTGACGGGTGATTAAAGCCTTTCGTTAGAATTCGCTCTAGATTCCTGTTAATTAGAAGGAAATAAATCAGGGTGTACTGCCCATTGAGAAGTTATTTCGGAATGTCCGTGCAAAGAGGAAGAGGTTAAGTCGATGCCTCCTTGCAGTTGACGGTCGAGAGATTCGGTGACTACTGGAAAACGAACGTTTGTGGATTTGGTTTTTTTTTCTCGGTTAAAAGGAGAGTTATTAGTCCAGCAATTGCGGGGTTCCTCTTGCTGTCTATAATTCAGACCAATCTAGTGGTGACCTGGGAAACCTTATAACGCTTATGGGACAACACGATGGTTCGAGTTAATGGCTCTCAAAAGATTTTAATACACTTTAATTCTTAATAGGATAGCATGATATATAATTAGTTTATATTACAAGAAAAGGTTGACTAAAGATGTAGTAATTTGACAGCCCCCTAGGCAACAAGCGTTGAGCTTGTTAGGTGGCTATCGATATCATGTCGATTTGCTGTTCCTGCACTCCAATTAGATAATTGCACGTTTTAATATTCGAATATGGCTCTTCCGAAAAATATGAAAATTCCGTAAATCAAAATTTAAAAAATTTACGCAAATATTTTATTTCGTGACATTCGCTCAATCGACGGAATTCCAGGTTTACACGGAACAAAAGAATTTACGAAATTCAAAGAATTCTAGGAATTCAAATAATTCTAGGAATTCCCAACGTTTAAGGAATTTAAGAAACGTGTCACAATTCCCGCAAAGCCTTTTGACATTCTTATCCTAATCAGAAGGTATTGGTTTCATATGAGAAATGAATTTCTCGGAGTTCATCAAATATTGACCCTGTCGTTGTTGTCGTTGCAGTCTGTAAACATGGTCAAATTTGAAGAAATTATTCGATAGCATTTTCAAAATTTAAGGAATATTAACATTTGAAGCCAAACAAAGCATTTAATCAAACGAAACTGGTTCAGATCGGTTGGTTTGAGCTATTTTTTACCAATCGCTTGAGCTTTCTGTTGATCAGCAGAAAATAAATCAGTGTTTACCGACCACCGATAAAAAGTTATTTCAGCATTTTCGGACGCAGAGGAAGAGGTTTAGTCAATGCCTCTAGGCAGTTAACGGTTGAGAGATTCGATGTATCCTGGAAGAAGAACGGTAGCGGATTCGGTTTATTCCTCTTAGTTAAGACTACTGCAAAGCACTCAGCCCTTGATGTCATCATGGTTTCGCTGAGAGTGCGATTATCATCGTCCGCGAATTGGGTTTTTTCGTTCTCGTTAGGTATCTTGTAAAAGTTGCGTTGAAATTATAATCTAATTTTTGTTAAACGGGTAATGTAGATGCGAAGAGATGGTTGCGAATATATTCAATTCATGAAACAACCATAGGAAATGAATTTTTTTGTAGGGTGTGATTCTAATTGCATTCATTATGATATTCGTTATAATACAATCACACTACCTGAACAAAATTACGCGTTAATTATTAACTAGAAGTTGCCTCTGTTGTTTAATAGAAAAAGTTGTAAAGTTTGGACTATTTTACTTAGACAGGGGACGAATAAAACAGTTTAAATGAACTTATTTTCGCGTTTGCTCAAGGGAAGATTTTGATGGTAAATGTGTATTAGGTCTTTCTAATATACGATTGATTTTAATTAGTTGCTCCAAGCCACTGTTAAGAATTCTACTGACTGCAAGTGGCTGAAAGCGTCGCTATGATATACGAGGGTCATTCAACAAGTACTTAGCCTCACCGCCCGATGGTGCTGCTATTACGAAAGAGTTTTACCATCATGCAGCACATTCTTTTAATAGCGTACTGTCAAAGTTTCAGTCAATTCCCTCCATTAGTTTCGTTTTGATAGCCCTGGGAAGCAAGCGTGTCGGTCAGTTTTACAAAAATGAAAAAAGAGCAATAACTTTCGGTGATTCGATTCTTGTTTTTAGAAGGGAAAACGCGCAGCGAAATCAAAGATCGCTTGGATGCTGGGTACGGTGACTCTTCTTCTTCGATTGCGACCCTCAAGAATTGGTTTAACGAGTTTGTTTGTGGCCGCACATCGGTTTTTGATGAGCAACGACCATGTTCTCTTGTTCCATTTTTGTAAAACTGACCGACACGCTCACTTCCAAAGGCTATCAAAACGAAACTAATAGATGGAATTGACTGAAACTTTGACAGTAGGCTACTAAAAGAATGTGCTGCACGATGGTGAAACTCTTTCGTAATAGCAGCGCCATCGAGCGATGAGGCTACGTACTTGTTGAATGACCCTCGTACATAAACGGTTTGTTCGTAACGCGTACCTATCACTGGTAAGCGGCCTCCTGCATGGTTCAGTAGAAAAGATAGTTCTGTCCAGACACGTATTCTTCGTTTACCACCTATGAGAATCACATTGTCTGTATAATTCAAAGCATATGCTTGAATTTAATTCTGCAATGAAAAATCGAGATGTAAAAGACTGGATGATGTCAATTATAATTTCAGAATGAAGTATAATTGAAAAATTGAATTATAATAAAATTTTGGAAATATGTTGTAGCTAGTTTTTCTGTTTAATTTGATTGAAGTTGTTATTTTAACTTTTGTTCAAAATTGATAGGGCTTGTTAGGAATAAATCATTTGTAGGTGTTTCATTTATATGTGATCAATCTGTGAAAGAGAGATTCGCACAATGGGTTCAAACTTGTTTTGGGATAAAAGGCAATTGAAGATTCAAGTATTCTTGTAAATAATTTTGAAGAAATTGTCTATTTAGGAACCGAAAATGTAAATTTTGTTGTTTAAGGAAACATTGAATTCAAATTATATTTGAAAACACTAAATTTAATCGAAAAGTGGCTATCCCACCGCAATCATTACATCTTAACATAAAATGCACAAGCTTATTGTTAACAGTATTATTGCGATACTGGGCGCTACAACAGATACATAATTCAAATTTGAGTCCTTTTTCACAAATGTGTAACACATCAGACTTTACTCGGAATAGACTGACTACGACGACCGCAAGTCTTAGATGAACGGACTGTAGTATAAGCTTTAAACTCAGGTTAACAACTTGGAGAATACACGGTTTAATCAGAATATTTTTTCAGTACAACAAGATAGAAGATGGGAGTTTTCCAAGCGTTACGTTATTCGTACATTTAAGCGAACAGTACGACTGCTTGATACGTAAAGACAATCGACAAGAGTAGGTTCGTTTGGGAACATTGGAAATCGGCACGTACGTGGGCACGTTCAAAATCGGCACGTGCGTGGGCACGTTCAAAATAGGCGCGTACGTGGGCACATTGAAAATAGGCACTTAATTCTTTAGAAAATCAAATCTGGTTATAACTCACTCAAGCGAGTTTTAAGTTACATGAGTGATGAATACTTATGTCCTCTCGAGTAAATCTTCCAGTGATCGATTGTCGCTTCTCTAACTATGATATAAGTTATTTGATACGCGCGTCAAACATCATCGCGAATAAAGATGGTTATTGCATGCTGCAATAGGCTTGCGATGACGCACCTAAATCCTTGACCTATTATGAACAGTTATTCTATGCGTCACTTATCATTATTTTCTCGTATCTAATCAGACGTTTATGATCATTACATTATCCGACTATATAAGGGTTTCTTAACAAACTGGATTCCACATTATACCGAATGATGCATAAAGTTGTATGGCTAAAATTGTTGCTTAGTTTTCTTATACTTTCTCATGTTCCTGCCGGTCGGATTTGACTTTTGTTATTGCTTATTGTTTAAACCGATTAGGAGTATAAATACATTCGAATGATAATGGGCATACTGATAGTCATCTTATAGCGACATCTCTACTGTTTCAAATTTTTAAAGTAAATTTTTTAAGTGGCTTTTATGGCTTTTTCTATTGCCTTAAATCGTTAAAGCGATTTTTTTAACAAATAATTCCATTTTACGCTTATTGAGTTATTTATCAAATTGGAAACGGAGTTATAGACAATGTTTGCCCGGAAATAATATTCCGACATTTATTGAAATGCAATCATTATTTAACAATTTGTAAGAAGCGACGGTCAGAAAATATTTTATTGCAAAAAAAAAATGGTTTAAATTAATTTTTTTCAGTGAATTTTACTATTTTACTCAAAAAATAATGTTTTTATTTGAAATTACATCAGTTATAATACTTGAATTCTATGGGTCTGAATTGAAGAAGGCGAAAGGAACGGTGAAATCGCTGGAGTAATTCCTCTCCTCTTAAGGTGAAACGGTAACTTCCTTCGATCAGTATATACAAAATCACTCCCAAAATAATGCATCAATTGAAATTATTTTTGTAGCATTGTAAAAGGTTTTAACGTAATCTATGGCGGACTTATCTTAAATATAAAAATTATTGATATTTTTTTAAACAAAATATTAGATTATATAATTCCGAAAATTGTTGAACCTCAAATAACGAGAAGCCCGCCATGCGAAAAGTAGTAAAGAACATATTATTACCGGAAAAATATTGATTTATTAATTTATTTAGACGCCATTTTGCACAAACCAAACAAAATAAATCAAGCAAAATAGTGTAGAGAAACCGGTTGTTTAGTTCCGTGATTTACCGCCAGTGGTCACTGCTGATCTATTCTTGTTTCACAGATCGATAGTTTAGAATATATCATTAATTTCCTTTAAATGTTTTAATAAACTCGTAATTTAAAGTTTAATGTCTTATTAATTCATATTTTAACGTATCAACGTATCAACATAAAAATCGAATCTAAGACAATCTCCTCAAAAACTGTAATGTCAATAAGATGGAGACATTACTTTAGAACTTTAACGAGACGAAACTTCTGCTTATGATTGCTTCTTTGAGAAATAAAAACTTTATATTATCACATCGCTAAATTTATAAATTGATTGTACAATTCTGAGCTCTTTAAAAAATTTTAAGAACATAATTTTACAATGTTTTCTCGATAAAATCATCTCTGAGTGAAGGATTTTGTAGAAAAAGTTTCGATTGTGCAAAACCACGTTTAGAATAATGATACAATCTCGTAGTTTTTTCAACTTTCTCCATTTCGTGTTGGGGGCGGGGGGGGGGGCGTTTACTCAGGTAAAAGTAGTATAGTCTGCTTTCTTAAATAGATGACGTCCGCCCTGAAGACTTTAACCTCTAGCGTTTTGTTGCCCTGACGGATTACCGGTTATTACCTGCAAACAAACAGGCCGGTCCTCGAAAATATCTCAGTTTCGACTTGAATGTTTACATTTTCAGTTAAAAGAAAATTCATTTCAACAAAAAAATTCAAAAGAAGGAAAGCATTTTTAACTACTATAATGGATTTTCAACTGAAATAGATGAATTTTGAACCGAAAAGATGAGCTTTCAGAAAAAAAAGATAATTTGTTGATCAAAATTGTAATATTAAAATTTTATCTATGAAAATCATGCTCAACCAAAGAGTTGACATTTTAACTGAAATAATGAAATAGTAAATTGAAATAATTGCATTTTCACTTTAGAAAAGTAATTTTCAACCAAAAAAAAATTTTTTTTTAATATTCACATTTTCAAACAAAGTTATGATTTTTCAACTAAAAATATTAACCTTTTACTAGAACAATGGAAGTTTAAACCAAAGAAAATAATTTTCAAACAAAATTATTGCATATGTAAGTTGAATAGATCAATTTTAATTAAAAAAGATGACATTTTAACAAAAAGGTTTAACTTGAAACTGGAAATGGTTTCATTTCGAATCTAAAAGTGAATTTTAAAACAAGGAGATTAATTTTAAAACAAAAAGATTAACTTTCTAACAACAAAAAAACAGGTTTTCAAAAGAATACAAGAATTTTCACCTGCAAAACACAATTTTGGAACCAAATAGTTAAATTTCGAACTAAGGAAGATCAATTTTGAACCACAAATGGAATAGTAAAATTTTCAGTTAAAAATGTTATTTTTTAACAGAGCTGATGAATTTTTAACTAAAATTCTGACTCGAGAACTCGAATATTTTAACTCAATGCTAAAAAGGTGAATTTTTCACTACAAAACGAAAATTGTCAATTAAAAAATTGAATAATTACAATTTCAGTTCATATCATTAATTTTGAACCAAAGATGTAAATTTTAAATAACAATAGGAGAATATTCTATTAAAATAGTTACATTTTCAGTTAACAAAAATTAATACCAACAAAAAAAAACTCACTTGAAAAAAATAGTTACACTTTCAAATAAAGCGATGAATTTCCATCTCAAATTATGACTTCAAACTATAATAGTTGAATTTTAAGTCTGAAAGATAAATTTTCTACCAGAATAGTGACTATTTAAATAGAATTTTCCAATTTTTAACAAAAAAGATCAATCGAACGAAAGGTGTAGTAGGGGGTATTATGAAATGAAAAAGACAACTTTTCAATTTTTATTTTTTAATTAAAAAATATTTTTCTATCAAACAGAAAAAATTACGAACAAACTGTAATTTTATTAAGCAAAGAAATAAATTTTCAGCCTTAAATGATAAGCTTAAAAAAAATAGAATAGTAAAATTTCAGTAAAAAAAACTATTAAAATACAAAATTGTGCACTTTTTCTAACCGCCTACAAAAACTGTTCAAAATGCGCCCGTAACAAGTTGGGAATCCAGCGAAAAAACAAGTTTTATAAAAATGTTGTCAGTGATTTTCGTTGGTTGAAAAGCCATTTAGTGCACAAATGGGCACAAGTATAGCAAATTTGAGCTAACTTTCATCTTATTATATATAAATTATTAATATTTATTTTAATTCTTATTAAAAATTATTTAATACATTCCTATTCAGTTAGCGCATTATTCAGAGTTTCGCGGATTCCATCAAACTTCAACGTTCAAACGGTTTTTGACCATAAAATCGAATTTTGAGGGCGTATGATAAATTTCGCATTTGACACATTTTTAGAAAGGTACCTAAACAAATAAGTTTTTGTCCTGAAAAATTTGGAAAAGTCCTCCATTTTTGTCCACAAACGCTAGACACTTAGAATATGTTTTCAAGTATTTTTCTTTACCTTCAGCATTTTACCAATGTCTGAGGTTATAAAAGTAGCTTATATGAACATAAAAATTATTTAATTATTTATATTACAATTTCACGATTTTTTTCTTTTTCTTTCATTGCATGCAAATTTATTATTTCTCACGCAAATAACATACAGAGATGAAATCTTTGTCAATTTTTCATATATCTCTGCAGCTGAGCAGGTAAGCCAAGTAACAGTAACTGAAGCCAAGCGCGGGGATGCAATAAAAATAGTTGCAGATTTTCTTTCTCTCTCGTTGCTAAGTTTCTCGCTCTAACAGATCAAAAATGTTACCAACGCAATACTACCGATTTTCGGGTATGAGTTTGTAATTATATTAGCTAGGGGGCACTAGGCTGTATTTCCGATTTTTTTATAGTTGTCGCTTTAGTCATGTAGATGCTAAGTGAAAACTACCGTTTCACCTTAAACGAGGGAAAGACACCCCAGTGGGCAAAAAATTTGGCGACGTCTTTACGACATCGTTACGACATCTTTACGACAAGTTTACGACATCCAAAGTCCATGTCGTTTTGCTGTCTTTACGATGTCGTAAAGACATCGTCAGATCATGCGACTTATTAACGATATCGTAAAGACAACTTAACGACATGGACATAGGATGTCGTAAAGTTATCGTAAAGATGTCATAAAGACGTCGCCAAACTTTGTGCCCATTAGGACCGAACGTGATACCATTCCGCCACCAGGAGTCACCGAATCCCTCAGCTATCAACTGCCCGGAGGCATTGACTCAACCTATTTCTCTGTGTCCAGACATGCCGAAAGAAGTTCTTCTCGGTGGTCTGTAAACTCTTTTTCAGTTCCTGTTGATCAACAGGAAGCTCAAGCGAATTCGAGAAGGCTTACTCATCGGCCGATTTGGCGCATTGCCATGTTGTCGATCAGCCTAAAAAAGGCTCTGAGTGACATGTCGCTCCTTCTGGTTAAAATTCACCACTGCCCGGCGGATCCGCTTCGAAGTATGAGGAGGCCAGTGCAAATTTTTGACTATTAATATGCTACGCGAACGGGGAGTCTTGTATACTTGACGGGGAAAAAGGCCTCTCCGTGAAGTCCACAAGTTTCCAGAGAAAAACCAACGAAAGACTCTAATTAGGAAAACCAAGTATATCATCCACATCGTTGGGTTAGAAATCTGCCAAACTACAGTCAACCGGCACCTTCTCCAACGAGGACTTTTTCCAGACCCAGGACATATGGGTTCCTAAGGGTGTGGTTTATCCAGATCATCTTCAGGGGCCTAAAGAGTAGAAGAAAAATCAGGCCTGTTCAAAAAGTCTGGAGGCCTGGTGCTCGCCGTATCGAAATCCTGCAGGGAAAACCTTCATGTTCAAAAGCTCTTGGCGAAGCATTAAAATTAACACAAACTTGGTAATGGGACTAAACTCACGGCAGTTACTATATTCATCAGTTTTTCGAAAACGTACGCGAGATTTTGGGAACCTAATTTTTGAGAGGGGACATTTTTTATTGATTTTAGGCAATCGAGTTTGAAATAGGGCGATCTGATGATGTCCGTACTTGTATCATATTTGTAGAAGAGATGTCGAATAGTTTGTCTCTGAAGAAATTGGGGACCATGTATAAAAGAAGCTTAAAGGCATAAGTCTAATAGTTAAAAAAAATAAAAATAATAAGCTGCTTCCCACTTTTAACTTTATTCCTTAATTATTAAATAAATGTTATTGGATTTTTTCCTGGTCAATATATGCTGTATAATCTTCATAATCCTTCTGTAAGTGTTGTCGAAATTCTTCTTGCGCTAAATAAAGATTCTAAAGGTTCAATTGAATGTTGAAACAACATTTCTGTTGGCTGTATTACTAATGAAACCAGCAGATATGAAAAGTCAAGATATCAAGAATCTTTACCCTTCCACTCAATTGTAAATTATCTATAAAGTCAGCCGCTTTTAACGAAATTTCTCCTCTCCAGCATCAGTCTTGAGTTATCTATCTTTATTTCTGCTGGCATCTAGAAACAATGAAGATCGTCATTCTATTCTTTGCCTGCGTGGCCTTGATCAATTTTGCAAGTATGGGTACCTTACATAATAGTAAAAGCACTTATACTTCCCAATCTTTAATTTCAATTCCAAATGTACAATTTCGCCTTGATTATTTAAACTTTGCAATCAATATGTTTATTCATTGCCACATTGCCAGATGAAAAACTCGCGACATATGGAAATTAACAAAACGATAAATAATTCATTGCTGTATCTTATTGATCAGTATTATTTTGATTGTGATTCATAAAACAAAAATATTGAATTTAAAATTATTACTGGCATTTAAAATTGTTTTAATTCAATATTTTATTAGTTTGCCACGTTAATAGCATGGGAACTTGTAACATATGAAAATAAAAAAATAGAAACTAACGCACCTTGAAATCCTAACCTTGAAATTGGTTTTTATGTGTATAATATAAAATCTTATAATTTAAATTTAAAATTTTTAAATAATAATATTTGCATTTAGTACCACGCTGCCAGATTGAAATTATTTAATATCGTTCAGCGCGCCTACGACGCGCGTCTGTTGAATCTCGAGCTTCATGCTCATTAGTGCGTTACTTCGCGCTTCACACTATTTTTCTGCTTTTGGAATTATTAAACAAACCTTTATCAAAACGATTGTTTTAGATCTCAATATTTCAATGGGACTTCATATTTTGAATTTTCTATTAAATTAAATTTAGTTTAAGATTAAGTTGCCAAAAGCACTGTAGAATTTTAGAAATACAATCTCATCGCGAAACTCGCGCTACGCGCTCGAGTTTTGTAGGATATTTTTAAATTTAAATTGAATTTCAAAATAACAATAAAATTAATGAGTAAAAAAATACAATTCTTCATCACACGTTTTTCCCTGCCTTGCTTTCTAATGCTAAAAATAGAATTTTTTATTTCATATTTGCTTTTATGGATAAAACAAAATATCCTAAAAGTCTTCTTTAAGATTTTATAGGTATCTTGCGCATTGGGCATTATTTTTTAATTTTCGAATCCTTTTATATTTTATTTAATAATTATTATTAACTTAATTAATAATTAATTATTAATTAATAATTTATTTTATAAAAATGGTGCAAAAAATTTTGTTCAAAACCAGAAAATCTTCTAGAAAATGACAAATCCTATTAAAAAATCGTTGAAACGAATTTTGTAGAACTTTTATAAAACTATTATTGGGGTTTAAGACTTTTTTTCGTATTTTGTGTTGTGTGTTTCCAATTTGAATGTTGTGATATTAAATTAAAAACAGTTAGAAACTTTATCTGTCATAAATTATACTACCTACAAATTTATCGTTTGTGACTCCTGGGTGTAATTTTGTTGATTTTGATAACAAGTATTAACTTTAAAATAATTCTTTGTAAACAAATGCAGATTTTTGCTATTCTTCCAATAATAGGCTTCATTTTCTTGGCGAAATGAACTCAAAATGTATTTATAATGATTTTTTGCTATGTCACTTGGCCAACCGATAAGAAAAGTTAATAATTTAAACATTTTTTATCATCAAACGTACATTACAGTCACTTTCACAGGGATAAGCTTTTTTTTCGTGGTGTATGTCAGAAATGTTTTGCCAATGAGTCGTTGTTTTTTTGGCCCAATCAACACGAACTGTTTATTAGAACAGTTAATTCAACGGAACATCAGTAAACAACTTAATTAACAACGCTTGATCTTCATTTAAAAATATAACAACAAAATTGGTCTATTTCTTTAAAAGTGATTGAATTGTACATTTGTTTTAAAAATTGTTTAAATAATTAACTTTTCTCATCTGTTCGCAAAGTGTCATAGCAAATAGTAATTGAAAATAAATTATTAGTTTATTGCGCGAAGAAAATGGAGAATATTCTGGGGAAAATGGTCAAAATGTGCATTTTTCACGTAGAATTGTTTAAAAGTTAATATTTTTTATCAGTTTAACCAAAAATACACCCAGAAGTCACAAACGATACATTTTAAGTGGGTTCCGCAAAAAAGTGGTCCTATTCATAGGATAATCTTGAAAATGTGTATTTTTGCATAAATATTGTTTAAATAATTACCAATTGTTGTGAATTTGAAACAAATGACAGCAAGAATTCATTGGAAAGACATGTTTGGCCGATTCTGCAAAAGAAAATGGAGCCTATTCTTTGTGACATACGTGTAATGTCTATTTGTGTATAAAAATTGTTTAAATAATACTGTCAAGCAGCATATATTTTCCTATAATCATAATAAGACATACACTCATCTTATATTCTACATGAAAACTTTGAATGTCAAACAACTTATCAATGCGAACAACAAAAATGGCTTTTGTTCATTAATTTGTTTAAAACATTATAAATAATTTTTTTGTTGCTTTAATATACTAAAAACTATTGCAAGATAGTAATTACACTAATTAAGGCTCTTCTTTCGTCAATTCGCAGATCTTACAAAAAAAGGTAAATCTGGAAACTTAGGACAAAAACATTGTTTATTTTGCTGTTCTGTAAAATATTTAAGTTTAGCCAAATCCAAATTCTAACACCGACTAGATATAACCGAAAACATTAAGTTTGTTAAAAAAACTTTAAAGTTCATTAAAAATTGAGTTGTCGACAAAAAGTCCACAAAAAGTGCTTTTAGTTACACTGAGCGGACGGACGGACGGACCGACGGGCAGGCAGGTGTCATCGTCAAAACTTTATTTTCCAATCCAGGACGCCTCAAAACGTGCAGATCCTTCAAAAAAATATGGTGTTAAATTCTACACTTCATTATAAAATGCGCATATTAAGTTTAACTTCTGAATGAACCATATACGATTTAAAATTAAAATTCGGATTTCAAAATGTTTGACATTAATATTTGAATGCTGTGCGACCTTGCCATATTAGAAGCTTGTACATATTGTACTAACGCAATTGCACCAATCTTAATCTTGAAATGAACTTCTAGGGCTATGATATAAAATAACAAAATTTGAATTTAAACATTTTTCAAAATTGTAGTTTCCATTTAGTGCCACGCTGCTTAAGATGTTGTAACCCAAGGGAATGAAAAAATCACATACAAAGCATTTTTTAGTTTTTTCATAAATATCAATCTTGAATCTTGCTTACCATAATCTTCTGACCAACTGCTACCTTTCCTGTGTACGAAAATATCATAAATTATTTTTACAGAGGTCAATGCTATGGATAATGGTACCAGAGAGGGTCATGTTACAGTCGAATTTGAGATTGCTCCTGTGCGTCCTCCACGAATTCATCGTATTTCTGATTATCCGGAAATCCATCCAGGTAATTATAAGACTTGATCCTGCTGTCTTAGAGCTTATATTTTGACTAACAGTTATCATTAAGAGTAAAAAAATTTCATAGTCCACGTTTTTACAGATATCGATGCTTGGGCTAATCATCGTCATACTCATCCTGTTGGAATTCTAAATCCTGTTCCTGGTCATTCCAATCAAGCGCTACAACAAATACGGATAAAAAAAGTGATTGGTCGCCGTACGACAAATTATAATTTACTTTTTGGAGAACTTGCTCATGATTACGAAATTTTATCTTGCCATGGTCCACATGGGTACGCCATTGTTGACATCAATGGTAGCGAACGCTTCTATGCATGTCTCAAACCCTTTTTGTATCACAACGAGACTAAAAGCAGGGAGCATGCTAGTGACCCTCAAATATACCTCGCTACTGTTATAAGGCAAGGTATGCCTTCACTCGATGCCGAACTTGCGCCTCGTGATCAAAGATCAGCACTTGAGTCTCGCGAACCTCTATTTCATAATCCTTATGTTCGTACTCTCCTACGTTTGCAACCTCTCGGTCGTGTTCGTTACGTAATGCCAAATAATACTGAACTTGATGGAGACTTATATGAATACCCTATTTCATAAATGCATATAGGGGTAATTCACCAAATTCGTAATACTTTAAGGAGCAGGGGTGTTTTAAAGTATCATTCCTCATGTTAAGTGCATTGGAAAAAGTATTTAAAAAATTACAAAGCAGTTTAACCTTAAACCAAGCAGTAAGTTTTGTCAACAAGAAAAGCGAATACTCAACGTATAATGTACTATTTTAACAGAAAAAGGTTCTAGTTTTATTTAACATCTTCAGCAAAGAAAATGAATTCCCAAACAAAAAGGAAAAGAAATTATCATCCACATAATTACGTTTTTAACTAAATAGATGATTTTTTATGTAAAATGATGAATCATTAAAAAAACATTACAACAAGAAAGGATTTTAATTTCAATTATAAAAACAGTCGATTTTAAGAAGAATAAACAAATCGTCAACAAAAATTGAATACTCATACTGAAGTGATTGACTCTCAATTAACCAGTTACATTTTTCAATAAAACGGATGGGTTTTTAACCAAAAAGAAATTTTTTTTATAAAAACGACAAATGTTCAATCGAATTTATAAACGCTGTTTCGGACATTATTGATTTTACGATGTCCCTGTCTAAGCCAAATTCTGGCCTAGCATCGAGACTGAGGTCAAGGGTTTTCGAAAAAAAATAGTGGCGTTAGCAGCGATTTAAAAAGAGCTTACATTGTACCAGAAGTAAGATTCAATGCTGGAGACGGGCGATAATATCTGCATAAAGGTACACCCCTTCAAAATCGACAGACCTCTTCAATGGTTGTCGAACATTATGACTGCTATAATTCTGCTATTATTATTGCAAAACCCAGTCATAGGCACTGTCTTTTACCAGCACTTGTCACTACCCTCACATCAGCTCCTAAAATTGCTGTAATTGCATTAAGACACCGATGAAAAATAAATCCTGCATCAAAACATGTTATATAATTTCTTTGACCTGGTTTGTTTCAGCGATTATGTTCACTTGGAATTGATTCAAGGTCATTGATATTTTAAGGCGTCCAGTTTCTGCATACCCTCTGAGGCGCTCCTCTGGCTCTGAGTTGGCCGTCGATCTGTTCTTTTTCCCTTGGCCGCGATTAATAATTGCCAGGGGTTTAGTCTCATGTTTCATGGTGTGGTATCTTTTTAGTTTCGCTAATACCCTTTATATAACGAAGGTTCTCTGCAGGACCTCGATACCTGGATCGCCGAGCTTTCAGACTTCTCATGTAGGCCTGATTTCTCTTCTTCTCTTTTGGCACCTGAAGATGAGCTGGATGAAATACCTCCTTGGGAACGAATTTGTGCTGGGCCTTGTTGAAGTCCTCGTTGGGGCAAGTGCCGGTTGTTTGTGGCTGACGATTCCCAATCGAGCTTTGCGGATGATAAACTTGTATTATTTTATTGGATTCTTTCAGCGGTTTTTCTCCAGGCACTTGCGTTCGATTTTTGTACCACAGAAAATGGCTTTTAGTGGATGGAAAGTGTTTTTCCAGAGTGGGCACGACGTAGTGGAAGAAGACTGTCCGCTCGTGAGCAAAATTCCTATTCAAAATCTTTTATTGGCCTTCTTATATTAAACAGAGGGTATGCCCAACAAAGGTTAATTTTGACCAAAAGGATTGACGGGTGATTAGAGCCTTTCGTTAGAATTCGCTCTAGCTTCCTGTTGATCAGAAGGAAATAAATCAGTGTCTACTGCCCATCGAGAAGAGTTATTTCGGAATGTCCGTACAAAGAGTAAGAGGTTAAGTCAATGCCTCCTTGCAGTTCACGGTTGAGAGATTTGGTGACTACTGGAAAACGAACGTTTGTGGATTTGGTTTTTTTTCCTCGATTAAAAGGAGAGTTTTCAGTCCAGAAATCGCAGGGTTCCTCTTGCCGTCTAATTTTAATGATTTTTGGTTCTAAATAGAAGAGAATGGTATATAATTATATTATATTAAAAGAGAAGCTTTACTGGAGATGTAGTAATTTGATAGCTCCCTTAAAAAAAAGCGTAGAGCTTGGCTGATGGCTAGCGATACCATGTCGATTTGCAGAACCTGCATTACAATTAGATAATTGCACGTTTCAATATTCGAATATAGTTCTTCCGGAAAATATTACAAATTCCGTAAAGCAAACGTTACTTTTTAGCTAGTTAATATATATTATATTGCACGGATTTTTATGAAATTGAATAAATTCATGGAATGCAAGCAAGGCGTTCCTAGAATTTAGGGAATTCGTAGAATTCATGGAATTTAAGAAATGCGTGAAATTCATTTAATTACTGGAGTTCTTGTAATTTAAGAAATTAAACAACTTTACGCAATTCTTTTATTTTACGTCATTCGCGAAATCGGCGGGATTTCAGGTATATACGGAATCAAAATAATTCACGGAATTTAAAGAATTCAAGGAATTCCCAACGTTCAAGGAATTTAAGAAACCTGTCACAATTCCCGCAAAGCCTTTTTACATTCTTATCCTAATGAGATGGTACTGGTTTCATGTAAAAAATGAATTTCACGGATTCCATCAAATATCGACGTTTCGAGACCCACTGAGTCAGAAAAAAATAGTTTTTACGCCTGTGCCTGTCTGTCGTCGTTGTTGTCGTTGGAGTCTTTTTTTTTTTTAATTTTAAGAATTCCGTCAACAGATTTTATAATACACAAAAATGCGAAAAATTTATCCTAATTACTTTTTTTATAAAATAAAAGGGACCAAAGTTATAGCATTTCCAAAATCTAAAGAAAATTAACATTTGAAGCCAAACAAAGCACGACATGGGAAAAAGTAAAAAAAAAAGAAAGAAGTTACTTTTTCAAGGCCCTGCAACATTTCCTAAAGAACTTTTGAAATTTTGCAAACAAAAAGTCGAAAATTTAAATTTGTATCCCAAAGACAAATGAAAAAGCAATAAATCCATTTTGTGTAGAAAAAACAATATACGAAAAGAGATAGATTGGCGAAAACTGAGCACCTGAAAAAGAGTAGCAAATTTTTCGGAAACTACCTTTTTGTATGATAAGAAGTTTTTGTGTAATTTTTGAAAAACAATATTAAAAACAAAAAAAAACTATAATTCAGTTCAAAGATACAAGGAACGTGAAAAAATGAGAAAAAATTTATTCAACCAAAAAAGATTTGCAAATTTTTTACGGATAATTTTTTGATAGAAAGCGTAGTTTGAGCGCGCCTGGGGCTCGCGCCTATTGAATCTCGCGCTTCGCGCTCGATAATTTGAAATGCTTGAATAAAACCTGATCAACAAGATATCTTTTACATGGAGATATTTATATGGCAGTATTGTAGATCTTGTTTGGGATAAAAAATTTTGTTCATTCACCTTTTTTCCTACATAGATTGAGCACAAAATGAAATTTTAGATTTTTAATTATTTTCTGTGTAATCAAAATCAGAATTTTCGATTTTTCAAAAAAATCCAAAAATTGGTTAGAACTGTCTTGCACGGATTTTAAAAAGCAATGCTTTTCTTTTCTTGACTTTTTTCATATCGTTCATATCGTGCTAGTGACCCTCAAATATACCTCGCTTTTGTAATAAGGCAAGGTAAGCCTAGACTTGAAGCCGATCTTGCGCCTCGCGATGAAAGATCAGCATTTGACTCTCGCGGACTTATATTCCATGGCGAATCCCTACGTAATCTCTTTCATTTAGAACGCCTTGGGTGCGTTCGTTACATACTGCCGAACAATACTGAAGTTGATGGAGACTTAAATCAATACCCTGATGTACCTGAACCTAGACGCAATACACGAAATACGTGATACATGAAGGAGGGCGGATGCTTTTTAAGTATTATGTTACTTATAAAGATAGATATAGACATCTAAATAGTATAAATAGCTAATATTATCTTTAAATTCTTTAAGAAAATCAAATACTTTACACTACAAGTTGCATCATCATCAAGCTGAAAAGTGATGTTTGTTTAATTATCTACATGTTTGTATTTTCTGTATGAGAAATATTAGAATATGATAATTAATAGATTTCAAAGAATTTTAAGATACATGTAAGACAGAAGACAGAGAAAGAAACACAGATCGACTACCTGGCAACCGGCATCAGTTCGCAATGATGCAATTGGCTAGTGGGCCTAAACAATCGACGTATTGCTGCTAGCCGCCCCAAGTTCTGTGTCTAGTAAGTTATCAAATAATAAGGAAAATAATTTGAACCATTGTGTCGTCTCTAGTCGCTTCAATTCAAGGCTGGTCGCCGCTGTATAAGTCTGAATTAAAGACAGACAAAATTACGCCCAAATCAACAAAACATTGCATCTATTGTCTGATTAAAATTTGTCTTAGGCCGGTAGACATGCTTCCTACGACTAGAAAGCCAGTAGAGGTCTTTGACTGTTAATTTGCATCTCGAACGAGGATTCTTCTTCCGCCTCGTCGAACCCACTCCGAATGCAGACGTACAATCGATACTGCTCGCTGACTATCCGTCGGTTGTAAACAGACCGCACTTGCCTGTAAGGGAACTTCTTCCAGGTCCTGGAAAAATTTGTTTTCTAGACGGTGGGTCATCCAGATCATCTTTAGACGTCCGAGGATAAGAAGAGGAAACAGTTCTGCCCGTGAAGACTTAATGCATCTATCGTGGAAAGCTGTACTAGTCATCTTTCTTGACTAATTATTTTTCAAAGACTTGTACTAATGAATAATAATGAAAACATTTTTCATTACAATTTTCAAATCACGAGTTAAAAAACCAAAAATCAAGAAACTATCATAGGCGCGGGGGCACTTTGTTTCTTATATATTTTTCGCAATAGCGAAATGGGCTATAGGCTCTCGATTTTAATCTAATTTACTTTTTCTACCGCTTATTCTAGATTTCGAACATAAATTTGTTTAACGAAACTAATTTCGATCCTCTCTTCATTTAACAATGTCCAGGATTATTTTCAGCTTACATGATTTTGTATGCAAATTATAAGGATTGAATCCTTTATATCTGTACCATTTTTCGCTTCGTTAAGTCATTAGATGAGCTCCTAATATTTAAAAGGGTTGAAAATGCAATCAAATTTTTACACATATTGATTGCTCATTATTTATTCATTAGCCTTTGGGTTGTAAATTGAACAATTAGAAATTGTTTGGTTTTCAATCCATTATTTTGCTTTATGGAAATTTAGAACTGAATGATAACTTCATTATTATCTAAGCGTCGTTATTAAGTAAGGTTAAAAAGGAATTAAATTCATTACTGTCTAAATGATTTACATTCATTATTTAAATTAATTAAGTTAATTTTCTGCATATACTATTTCTTAAAATAATTCCACTTAATTAATAAAGAATTAAGATCTTCCTGGATATACCTATTCAATTTAAAGAATGATTCATTTTTTATATATTTCTGGACCCGTTACCAATTGGGAGCTGGCCGAAAATATACAAGAGCTCTTCCTGGCAAATACAGTTGACGTGACCGATATCGAGAGCAGGGTCATCTTCGTCGATGCTTTCTCGTATCGAGCGGGCCCCTTCGTTTATCAAACCCTTTCATTCCCTCTTTGTCGTTGAAGAATGCGCACGCTATTATCAATTTTCCTTCCTTTTGGGTATAAATTCATCAGAGGCCATTCAGTAGCGTAATATAAATATTGCTTTCCCATTCTGAATTGACAATTCTATTTTTATTTTCACAGATATTCTAAACTGCTTTAGCACTTTACTCCTACCGAAAAAATACAACTTATTCAACCCAGATAATTACAGGCAAATAACTTGTTTGAACACACTCTATCAGATCTTCGCAGACGTCCTCAACAACAGGATTGTTCGAAAAATTGAGCATGTGTAGAGAAGGATGTGCGAACAGCGTGGTTTGAAATAAGGTGTAGCAGGATGCCGAGAGAACCTGCCAATTGACAGGTGCTTCTGAAAAGTCGCAGCAGCCCATAAGCGCTTCCTGCCAATGGTCTGAATTGACTAGCATAAGGCTTTTGATTCAACCTCTCGTAGACTTATGATCTGTATGTTGGAAATCTTGAAGGTTCATCCAAACATAGTGAGATGCATAGAGAGATTGAACCCCTTTTAGAAACTAAATTTACTATCTCGACTGGAATACAGCGTGCGACAACACGTCACATTCAAGAGGACCGTCTTTAAGGGCAACTCATTAATTTTAAATGGACGACCTAAGGATCTATGCTCCTGGTAAAATCAAACTTCAAAGTGCTTTAAATATCATCAAGAAGTACACAGGAGAGATTCGTACGGACTTTGAATTTTACAAGTATGCCAAAAGTTATCCCGAAAGGAAAGATTATTGGCATTCCCAAGGACCCTGCGCTTGTGGATATAAGTGTTATCACACTTCTTGGCATTGGAGAGTCCTATGCATACCTGGGCGTGCCTTAACTGCGCATTTCTTTTCGTTCTATTCTACTCATTTCGGGTAGTTTAATGAACAAAAAAATAAGCTTACTCTCCTTGACATGACCATACGTCAGATCATGCATATTTATAAGAGCTTTCATATGAATCCATCTGATTCGAAATGATACATTTCACGCCATCAATGCGGACGCGGTCTTGTGAATCTCTAGTGTCTACGAAATCGAATTGTTCTAAGTACAGATGACATGGTTGCGAATGGCACAGATCTTCTCTTAAAAATTGTCAGGAACCGGGACACAATTGACAAAGGAGCGTTTATTTACAAATCCGTGAACCAGGAGGCCAAGTCCTGGCCTGAATTTTAACATCTGAAGTCAGGAAATTGCATTACTCCATCTAATTTCATTACTTATAAAAGTTAAAGTAAAGAAAGCAGAAAGTTTATAAATTCTATAAAGAGCTACTCGACTAAAAACTTTAAAACGATTTTTGGAAAGTATCAGATTAGTCAAAAAGTTATTTAAATAATTTTGAAGAACGCTGTTTTGAAAGACTTTTGTATAATTTGATAGAGAATTTAATTTATCTTAAAAGATATATTGGTAACGTAAAAGTAAATTTTAAATAAAAATAGCTTTATTTCAAATTTTTAGAAGTCCTTATAAAACTCTAGTATGACCTTGACCTTTAAAACCCTACTGCTTTTAAAAAAAAGTTTTGAAAATTGCAACATAATTAACGAATCGCTTTGAAGTCTTCGAGATTCTCTTTTGCCAAATCTTATAATGCTTTGAAAATGTGATTTTGTTAATCCCTAGCAATTATTACCTCAAATTAATTTTCTTTAATGATAACAATTTGTAACTTTACCAGCAATCTCAATAAACCTGATATATTCTCTGAGAAACTTGCAAACTTCTGCAAATAATTCTAAAATTTTGGTCAGAAATCTACAAAAGTTTGCGTGTTTAGAATTTTTGTAACTTTCATATTAGTTTTCAGTTACCCAAGCAGGTTCCAAGTATCTCTTAAGCATAATCATTTTTTTCAACTACTTAAGCTTGCCAAACTTTAAAATTTCGGTTTTTAAAATCGTGTACATACTCTATAGAAAATTTTAAAACGTATTCGAAATATTTTGAAATTATTTTTTTTAAATTTTATTCCAACATTTGTTTTTCAACCTGAAAAGTTTTTTGAAATTTTTCCAACAATCTAAAGAAAATTTGTTTGTTATTTTTGGAAGCTTTCTAAACTCTCGCAATGAATTTTTCTTTAATCAATAAATATAAAAATATTGTAATATATATGAAACTATTATTAAATGAAGTTAGTTGTTCGAAAATGTTCATTTACTAAATTGACTGTGCAGATCATTTGTTCAGCCGATTAAGTGAGCCAACACCTTAGCTCGACAAATACCACACACTAGCATTCGCTTAAGGGAAACTCCCAATAGTGACAAAACTTATACGAGTAATAAAAATTTTACAATCAGAAAACTTCTTTAAAATGTTAGCGGATTTCTTTCCTGCGCAAAAAAGATGCTGTATTTATTTTAGGATTTATAGTTTAAGATGGTCCAAGTGAGTGTTGAACAAACAATTGTGTTGGTTTTATTACTAAAGAATCCAGCAAATATGAAAAACGCAATTACCAAGAATCTTTGCTTATTAATGAATTGTAAATAATCTATAAAAACAGCCGCTCCTGACGAAATTTTTTCTCTCCAGCATCAGTCTTGAATTCTCTTTCATTATCTCTACTTGTAGCTTGAAACAATGAAGTGCGTCACCCTATTTTTTTGTCTGCGTGGCCTTAAGCAACACTGCACGTATGTCTATCTCACATTAAAGTGAAAACTGTTAATAATCCCAATCTTTAATTTTTCTTCCAAATCTACAATTAAACTTTCATATTTTAAACTTTGCAACAAATATTTTCATTTAGTGCGACGCTTCCATTTCAAAATCTTGTAACATATGAAAACTAAAAAAGTGATGATTGATGAAATATCTTAGTACTATCTCGAAAACTTGTAACATGTGAAAATTGAGAAATTGAAATTAACGCAGTTTCATAACTCTTATTTTTAAAATTGTCTTTTAGGTGTAAAATGCAAAATTTGAGAATTTGAAATAAAATTGGTTTCTTCATTAATATTTTCATTTAATGCCACATCGACAGACAGAAATCTCGTAATATATGAAAATAAAAAAATGAGAATTAACACTATAGTTCAGGTTATTTGAATGAAAATACTTTTCAACATTATTTTTTAGTGTAAATTAGGTTAGTTACCATTAAATTAGGAACTTATAAAAATCTTCACGTTACCAATTCATTTAAAAGGCTTGTGACGCCTTTTGACGTCGCATCCATTTTCCATATTTTTGGTAACTGGAATTATTTCTACATAAGTAGATTATGGTTTAAATGTATTGAAAATGCTTTGGAATATCTTCAAAACCCTAAAATAATTCAAATTCTTTAAAATTCCTATAAACTATTAAAATAAATAAAAAAAGTTATGGCAATCTTTTAAAATTTCCTAAAACATTTTTAATCTTCTGATATATTTTAAGATTTCTGGAAACTGTTCGCATCTCTTAAAAGCGCCTCTTAATTTTTTACAATACTCTCAAACATTTCAGATTTTTCTGAATCCCATTGAATTTCTGGAATCTGTTGAAAAGTTCTTTTTAATCTTCAAAAATAACCTGAAATATTGAAACTACTTCAAGACCTCAAGGAATTTTTTGAAGCTCTCAAAAAATGAAGGAATTTGAAAAAATACTTTAGAATATATTTAAAATCCTATCATCATATAGTCAATTGATTATCAAGATCAATTGAATAAAATCTTTAATACATTGAAATGAGTCATAAATAAACTAAAAGAATGCTACACTGAGAAAAAGATTTATTCGTAGTTAACAAATATCTTTATTTGCGCGATTGCCTTGATAATTTGTTAGATGTTAACAAATTTATTATTTGTTAATGTGTGTAATATACTACTGA
>NC_046660.1:13730875-13732414 GCF_010883055.1 Belonocnema kinseyi
TCGATTATCTGAACTGAAGCATTGTCATTAATTGAAGATACCTGAAAAAAATTGGAAAATAAGAAAGTATCCAAAATAAGATTGCAGTAGTAACATGTATATCTACAGTCAAATTAAACGATAGTGGTCACGAAATGCGTGTTGTATTTGTCATAGATAATATTACATTATGAACCAAAACCATACATTTTCCATTCATGAGTCTAAAGTTTGTAGTCCTATAGGCGGAACTCAGGCTTTTAATGACACAAGTGAACAATATACAATGATATTTGAGATTCATATTATATCTTATTGCAAAAAAGGAAATAAACAAGTTTCCTCGACCTTGTCATTAAAATAAGTAAAAACATGTAAAAAACGGTTAAAATTGTTATTTATATGAAAACAAGAAAAACTTTCTGAATTTTCAATTTTTGACTTTCTAAACGATTGTAGTTTTAGTAAAACTATCAACTCTGAATTTTAACAATTTTGAATTAAAACAATAAAGTTAAAAATCTAAAATTCCCTACTTTTCAATAGAGAAAAAATTTGAATTTGAAGAACTTTGAAACATGAATGAAACAGATATTATTAAAATCTGAAATTCACAATTATTCCGTTAGAAAAACTGAAATTGGCTGCTGTTTTTTAAAGTTTAGGTCACAAATCATGAGTCACGAGTCACAAAATAAACTACATGTAGTTTTATTTGTTTGTTTGCATGAATATTTATCATGAAATGACTCACATATTCATTAAAATGACGTTTTAAGCGCAATCTATTTACGAGCGAGGGGATAAGCTTGGGAAACTCCTCATCGTCTTGAATAAGATGGCCAAGTATTTCAAGTGTATCCATGCCGTTATCTGCAGTATAAAAAAAAATAAATAATCAATCTCCATCTTGTCAAATTGCATATATTTCGTAACCTTGGGTTAATGAAAGAATCTCTGTTGCAAGTTATAGTTCACAGGAAAAACGGAGGGTAAAAATTGGTTCAGCTAAAAATTCTGTGGTATTCTTGGCAAGCACAAAAATTGAAGATCGATCTGTAAATAGCGGAGGAATCGCTTATTTCTCATTTTACCCTACTGATCTTCATTTATTTGCATGCCAAGATTACCCCACGATTTTTTAGCTGAACCAATTTTTACCGTTTGTTTTTTCTGTGTTTATAAACATTATTATTTACAAACGCCATACACAGCATCAAATGCGACACGTGCAGTACGTATTTTTTTCTGTGACTTACCTTCGAAAACGGGGATCAAAAACTCCAATTCTCACTTGTTACAAGCCGTTTTTATGTCCCATCGGAAAAAACTGTAGAAACGCACTTTCACCAACTTTTTTCAAACAATTTGATAGTTGTAAAAACTGATATACACCAAGTATGATAAATCTCGTACCGTGAAACGATCGCAACAGCTGATCGACATGATAAATTCTCGGAAATCACTAATCGTACGCGCATGCGCGAATATTCTCGATTAGCCGTAAATGAAACCTGAGCACATGTTTATATAAGAATTGATTTCTTAACTGTTAACAAA
>NC_046660.1:13732514-13733844 GCF_010883055.1 Belonocnema kinseyi
TGCAAGGTTCAACTGAAAATGCCTAAGTCATATTAAAACTAATATTTTACCTTCTACAGCATACGATGAAGCAGTGAGGAGCAAAAACTGGCTAGTTCATGAAAGGGAGCAGGAAGGAGTGCTACGACACTGAGACTTGTCTTTCATTTTGCGCGTAGCTGACAGCAAAAACAATGTTTATTCAGATGTTGCCATGATGTTCACAAAATGGCTAATCTTGAAAGAGGCCAAAGGATACGAATTGGTAAAATTCTTTTGAATTCTGCCTTTCGGCTGATATAAGGTTGGAATTTCACCAAAATTGTTATCGATTTTTTTCTTTAGTGCCCGAGTAAAAATATCTCGTCTTGAATTCGACTTGGTCGTCTTGGATTCGACTTGAAAAGGGCTATTTCTACATCAAGGTGTAACCATTATTGTATTTAAATATTATATATTTACACTAATCTGTCAGATTGACAGGGATTTTTCTAAAAAACATCCCGATGAAACGAACAAATTCATATTCGGTTGGGACACTTTTTTCCCTAAGCTCTTAGCTCTAAACATTAAAAAAATTCCAAAGGAAGATGAAGTTCTATTAGAGTGCCTCGAGAATCCAGAGTTGGAAGCAGGTGATGCACATAATTTTCGATAAACCTGAAGTTCCAAGCACGTCCAAAATTAACGTTAAAAGTAAATATTAAATAAAAACAATTTCCCAGCTGTTTTCGAACATTTTTAGGCCAGGTCAACAAACTTTACGCTCCCCAACAAAATATCTAGCACAACCCTCCCTATGACGAGAAATGAAGATTTCATTTTTTTTTTTCGTTTCATTTTAAACATTTAGAACTCCAGGTACATAATTTGTGTTTGTTAACGATGATCAATATTTAACAGATTCGTTTCGTAAATTTAATTCCAGATAGCAAACACGCTATCCAGTTCTATCTCCTCGCTCGTTTGGTCGCTCCAAAAGCCATAAAAATTTCATGCCAAACCAATGACAGGAAAAAGACTTGGAAACCCACAATTGCTGAATCGAGAGAAGGTCTCGTTGACCATGTCAAAGTATGAACGAAATATGCAACTTTTACGTCATAATATTATGGCTTCCTACATACTTTTTTTTCGTTTATTGATCAGATTCCAGGAGATATCGATGAAATCATCAAGAGGAGACATTCAAGAATGAAATCCCTGGGCTTAAGAGTCCAGCCGTTTGTCATCATCGTTGGGAAAGACTTAACGAGCATCACAAAATCATACGTTAGAATAAATGAGGTCTCGTATGAAGTTCCGACGTTTTTGAAAGCCATCGATGTTGTCTTCAAAACAAACCTGATAT
>NC_046660.1:13733944-13740129 GCF_010883055.1 Belonocnema kinseyi
TGGCTTCACTGAAGAATCACGTAACGAAATGTTCCTATAACATTTCTCTTAAGAAATCTAAGTTAACCGAACCTAGCAGTACCGATAATTTATCCAATTGTGGAGAAAACGTCATCGAAGACAATTTCGTTCCCAGTGATTTCTGTGAAGATGAAAATATTAATGAGATCGAAAATGATATCGTGCAGTTTGTGGGTTTTCTATACAATAAATATTCAGCTCAGAAGTCTTTTGTACAAGAAATTGTCGAAAATTACATACATTTGACAGAAAATATGACGGCCCGTTTCTCTTCGAAACTTAAAAATAAAATACCAGCACAATTTCACGAGCATGTAGAGGAATGTTTGAAAATCAGCGTTTTTGATCAGTTAAATACGGAACACAAAAGATTTAAATATTTTAGTGAAAGCAAAGTTTTTGTTAAATCCGAACAATTTTACACTGGCGAAATAGATGATGATAAACGCGTGAAAGGAACAACGGTTAAAACAAAAAAAAAATGTTATGGACAAATAGTACCTATTCGAGATGTTCTCAAGATTTACTTGGAATTACCTAACGTTTTTTGTACTATCAGAAACTTCATAGAAAATGAAAGTGTCCTGAATGATGAAAACTATACTAGTTTATTCCAAGGCCAAATTTAGAAAAACATTTCACAAGATTTTTCTTGTAAAATAGTCATACCTTTATTCATGTACTATGACGATTTTGAAATAAGTGACCCCTTGTCAAGTTCAGCTGGAATTTACAAAATTGGTGCGACTTATTTCACCATTGCTGCTCTACCACCTGAATTTGATTCGAATTTGGACAGTATTTTTTTGGCACAATTGATATATACATCTGATTTAAAAAATTTTGGCACCGAAAAATGTTTTTATAAATTAATCGAGGAAATTAAATTTCTTTCTCAAAATGGAATTTTTCTTAACTTGGATGGGAAAACGTACCACGTCTTTTTCGTAGTGTGCGGATTTCTGGGTGATAATTTAGGGATGAATTGTTTGCTCGGATATTCCGAAAATTTTATAAGTGATTATTTTTGCCGAATTTGTCGGGCTGCAAAAATCGATTGTTTTTTGCAAGTAGAAGAAGATCGATCACTTTTAAGAAATGCGGAAAATTATGAAGAAGACGTGAAAAAATTATCAAATGGTATCAAAAAGCCTTGTGTTTTCAACGAAATTCCCCATTATCACTGTGCTGTAAATTTCACTTGTGATGAGGTTCATGACCTCATGTTAGGGATAGGCAGATATGATATGGCAAAAATTATTCATCGTCTTATTGAAAAAGGATATTTCACCTTGGAACATTTGAATGAAAGGCTAAAATATTTCGATTACTCTGAATTTGATCATGGAAAAAAGGTGTCCAATATATCTGATAAACATATCAAAAATGATGTATTGATTATGACTGCTGCTGAAATGTCGTTCTTGATTACGTATTTCGGAATCATCATCGGAGATCTTATTCCACCAGACGACCTTGCGTGGAATTTGTATCTTCATCTTCATGAAATCGTAGATATGGTTCGAAATTCCATTATTTCATTAAAAGAAATGGAACATCTTGCACAGATAATCAAAAACCATAAGAGTTTGTACATGCAGATATTTCGAGAAGACTTGAAACCTAAATTCCACTTTTTACTCCACTATGTTACTTGTATCAAGTTGATGGGTCCACTGAAATATTTATCATCTTCTAAATTTGAATCTTTTCATCAAAAATCCAGAAAGCATGCAAAAGTTGTTAATTCTCGAGTTAATATAATTTATACCTTAGCCACAAAACTGCAACTGCAATTGTGCTATCGAGTTTTTGTTTCGTGGGTAAAGGTCAATGGTAATTTTTATCGACCTGGGTGCGCAATTTGTTTGAATGTTGATGAAAATGAGGAGCCATGTTTCGGAATTGTTTTTAGGATCATTGTCAATAATTCGAATGACGTTTCACTTAAGATTGCGCGATGGGAGACGGTTGGATTTGACGATCATATCAAATGTTACAGAATTTGTATGCCTTATATAACTACTGCGTTACAAACAGTGTTTAAATTAAGTAGAGATAAGTATGTGCGACCTATAAGAATTCATGTTACTGGAGAGGGAGATCATGTAATATGTCGAAGAGATTTGTTTTAATAAATTTATAATCCCAAATGAAATGTGAATTTCTTATCCATTCTCATGGTACAATTATTGGTGGGATATGTTCTTCCATTTTCAGATCAGCAATCTATATTCATTTAACGTCGGAACAATGTCTTTTGAAGTGAATAACTCAAAAGTCGAGAATAAAATATATTAAGTAAGTATGACATAAACTGAGTGTAGTATAATTAAATATTAATTTACATGAAAAATATGCTCAATTGAGTTTAATGAATAGTTGTTACGATTTCACTTGCGTCTATTTGAGCCTAGGAAGAAGTTTTTAATTTTCAACATTTGTTTAATTGAGGTGAAAAGAGATTTGGTAACAGTTACTTTACCTCTACTCGGAAGGACGATATATTTGTTAATAGTTAACATTTCTTTGATTAAGGTTAGAGAAAGGTTTTATAGCAGTCGCCATCCATATAATCATGAATAAGAAAGATGCCTAAACATTAACCAATCATTTATTTGACATAAAGAAAGATTTATTAACGATTAACATTTATCTATTCAGAATGAAAAAATATTTGTTAACAGTTAATGAATCATGACTTTGCTTCAAAAAAATCAATCAAATGAACGGCTTATTTGATAGAAACAAAGATTTATTTGATCGTATCCAAATAAGAGATTTGTTAACATTTAACAAATTTTGCTAACTGCGAATAAACCTTTTTCTCAGTGTAGTTAATTTCATCGAATGAGATTTTAACTGATTTGAACAAATGACACAGGCTTACAAACAAACAAAGTTGTCTGGATCTTGTGTTGGACCATATTTCTCTTATGTATTTTTTTATGCTGAATTCAAATTTATTTTTAGTTTTGCTCTATCACGTCAGAATTTTCAGCAAAAACCAAAAATGTGTAGAAAAAATTGATTATTGTATAAGAAATGCGACAAACATAGGACAAGAATTCAGACTTACAGAAAATAAGTATACAACACCACAACATACATTCAGAAAGTTAAACAACCTACCTTTAACCAATCAAGTCCATCCCAACACCTATCCTAACCGTCTAACCCTCTTACAGCACCTGGATCAAACAAAAAGCAGGCTAACTCACATAACCCATGGCAACCTCAATACCCACCCCTAGCCCTCCAACAAACACCCCTAGCACCCCTAACAAACCGCAAGCCGGCTAGCCCAAATGTTGTACGTTACTGAGCTGAAAAGTAATATTGCTTTCAGATCTCAAAATGTGATAAAAAGTAAGGAAATTTGACAGCTTTTGAAGAGACAGAACTTTATAGCAAAGTTTTTCAAGAAAAAAAATAACATAAAAAAATCTAAAAAAATGCATAGTAGTACTCTAAACATTTCCGAATAGATTGCTGTCGAAAAATTTACAAAGGATAAATAATTGTTCATTTTTTGTACATAAATATTCAACTAATGTATCTTCAGTTCTAATGAAGATAATTAGGTGATTTAAATTGAAGGTAGTTAGTTGAAACATCTGTAATAATTTACAATTGTAGAGAAGTATGTGCTTCTTGTTGTCTGCGTGGAAACTGCGATATTGTAAGTGTGTCATTTTTTGATGCTGGATTTCATTTTAGGTCGGTGAAGTAAAGAAAATCATGCGTTCTTTGTGAGACTATATTCGGCATACTGGTTGATACATTACAAATCTATATAAGCAAACTGTATCTTGAAGATTATCTTTCATTAAATCTAATTCTTAAAAGTATACCTGAGCAAGTATAAACAATGTTGAATTTAGATTTCTTGTCAAAAAATAAAATTAGAAACGGATGCACAATTTCGCTCCATTTTCAATGGACAAATCGCAGCAAGTGCTCATTGACGTTTGCCAATGCCGGTTTTAATATTAGAAGTACGAGCATCCAAACATGATGTTGGATACGCTGAACCAGTTGCCATCTAGAGAGTGTGAACCAGCAGTGTATAGAATTCCTCGAAAGTTAGAAAATTGTTGCCTGTAACACGTCAAAAAAATTTAAATTCAAATACTGATTCAGTTTTTATATGGGAAAGCAAGTGCCAAACACCAGCGTGGTGCCGTTTTTTCAGGGGAGCTGCAAGAAATATAAATATTTACTTCATATTTTTACATGTAACGGAAAAATTTTCAATACCGACAAATTTGAAATAAAATGTAGATTCTTGTAAAATTAGCAAATACGATTGTAAAGCATTTAAAGGATTCAAATAGTTAAAGAAAAATTAACTTAAGATTGCGAAGAAAATTAAAATCATATTTTTTTAAAAATAAATTCTTAATAATATTGAAAATTTCGAAAAAAAATTCAATTGTGCATGATTTAAAAATTGTAGAATAAATTTGAGTAAATCTTAAAAATGTTCACAGTTAATGTTTAAGAAGCCTTTGAAAAAATGTCCAAAATTATCAAAAAGTAATTGAAAAGATTAAAAGGCGGTATATTTAATTTCGCATCAATTCTTACAAAATTAGAGGAAAAATTTGAACAATTTTCAAGGATATTTTGAAGTTTTAATAAAATAAAAAAAATTTATTTAAAAAATTGAGAAGCCTTACAGAAATTTACATATTGGAAGATTCCAAAATGAAGTTCTAAAAAAAAATTTCCAACGTTTCCAGACAATAAAAACATAATATCTTAAGATTTCAGAAAATAATGTAGAAAATTTTCAAGACCAAAATTTTAATTTTTCTTGATTAAAAAACTCCAGAACAGATTCTAATAAAGTAAAGAGATGTTTTCTTCAATGTGAAGTTCAAGCTGGACGCAAAAAGCTATTTCTGGTTGTTAAAGTACAGCTGTTTATGCATTGGCGTAACCTAAAAATATACTTTCATAGAAACTCATATTTGCACGCATCTTTAGTGTATATTGCATTCAAATTAAGATATGTCTTCTACGTAGATAGCGATGAATGATGCGGCTTCCCTTTGACCCAAATAGTGCAGGCGTGGGTCCGCGTTTGACGAACTTGCTCCGAATCTTCTCAAAACGTCATCTGACTTTACGTACCAGCTCCTTCCAGTCGACAGGGTGTAATTACGATCTCACTGATATTGATTTCTGTTTTTCTGATAATTTCCAAAGCTTCTCCAAGAAAATTTGGGGTGACCCTATATACTTCCTCTTCAATCACACTATTGAAGTATGCAGTTGTGACGTGGAATTGTCTGACTGACATTCCTTGTTCAGCTACGAGTGATATCAAAAGACGAATGGATCCTAGACGAGCTACTGGAGCGAATGTTGGGTTGAAATGGTTGCCCAGAAGTTCAGCGAAACCCCGTGCTACTATCCGCACTTTCTTTCTCTCCAAAGTTCCATTCGGGTTGTATTTATTTCTTAATACTTTACGGCTGACAATAACTTCTCGATAATTTAGACGTTCTACAAGTTCCCAAGTGTCCTTTTTGATGATCGCTTTTACTTCGACATCTTTCGGCAACATTTTCCTCTATGATTTTTACACCAATAACTTTCAGTGTAGGCAATTCGTCACGAGACTAAATCGCGCCCCTAAAATTTTAGAATGGATGTCGCAAGCTATACAAAAACATAACTCAAAGTAAATCAGGATCAATTTCCACGCCCATTTCGTTTAATCTATCAATCTAACATTTTCCCCACTCACATATCCGCAGGCATATTTTTTTACAAGAAACGCTTCCATCTGCATTTTCCACGTTTCCAATAGAATAGACGCTAACCTCCAAACAATCGTTGATCGAACTTTTTACGTTTTATCACCACGCTATCACTTTCGAATATTCCCGATACATAACTGGATAGAACCGGATATATCTAGAAAGTGTGAACTCAGTAATAAGACGTTCGATCTGATTACCTTTAGGTTTATGATACAAACTGCAAATTCTTCAATAAAGGATCCGAACGGTAAGGGTACTCACGAGCGATTAGAATGCACGTGGCCCACAAGGATATACGAGGGTGAATCAAATATTAACCGGAATTCTTTTTTAATATTTATTTATTTATAAAACAATACAAAAATACTATTGATTATTTTTCTACATAGT
>NC_046660.1:13740229-13780503 GCF_010883055.1 Belonocnema kinseyi
CATCTTTCATGGGCGCAAACAAATGATAGTCACAGGGTGACAAATCTGGGCTGTATGGAGGATGCTCAAGGGTTTCCCAATGCATATCGTCCAGTTTTTGTTCCTTTTCACCCGCCGTATGTGGCCTGGCATTGTCATGAAGAAGGATGACGTTTCTGATGGGGTTACCGCGTCTTTTGCTTCTGTAAGCGGCTTTTTCTGCCTCCAACAACTGGCAGTAGTAGGCAGCGTTAACCGTACGTCGATCATGTAGGAAATCAATGAGCAACACTCCTCTGTAGTCGAAAGAGACGGTCGCGAGGACCTTACCGGCTGAGAGACTGGTTTTGGCTTTCACGGGATCGGCTTCGTCTTTCCTTCGCCATTCTTTACTCGCCATCTTGGACTCGGGAGTGTAATGATGCACCCATGTTTCATCACATGTCACGATATCCTTCAAAAAAATCTCTCCCTCCAGCTGAAATCGATTCAGATGTCTCTTACTGATTCGCAGTCGGATGTTTTTTTGATCTTCGTTCAATAACTTCGGGACCCATCGGGCACAGATTTTTTTGAAACCAAGATGATTTTTAATGATTGTTTGAGCGCTTCCATAGCTAATGCCCACCTCTAAAGCGATTTCATGAATACTGAACCGCCTGTCACTTTCAATAAGGTCACGAACTGCACCAATGTTATCGCCAGAGACACTTGATCTTGGACGTCGATTATGACTCACAATTTCCACTCTTTCTCGTCCACTCTTAAACTTTTTGGCCCAATCAAACACTTGAGTTTTAGATAGAGTATCATCCCCATACTGATCCTTCAATCGAGTCAAAATTTTGCATGGTTTAACGCCTTCTTTAGTTAAAAACTTTATTATAACCCGTTTTGCAACGGACGCTGGAACCTGTTGCTCACTCATAGCTGTACTGACGAATTGACTGAGTCAAACAGCTCACCAAGCGTTTTACCCACTCCTAATACACTACATTACAAGAACCTACACTGTGAGAGTGCTTGCGATTGGCTAAGAAAAGTATTTGTAAAATTCCGGTTTATATTTGATCCACCCTCGTAGTTAGATCATTCCCTGTAGGTGGCGCTGCGTATATTAACCACATATCGATTTCAAATATAAATGAAATTCCAATAATTTTGAAGCATTCTATACAAAAATTACAAATATAAATTTAAAATTAAAAAAAATTAATATATTTTCATTCAGTGCGGCTTTTTCAGATTAAAATCTTTTAACATATGAAATTAAAAAATACTGAAATACGCAATATTTTATTTGCTTTTTAAATCCTTGATATTGAGTTTGACTTCTAAATGTAGAATATAAAATTTACAGTTAAAGATTGTATTTCCAATTTTGCTCAAATATATTTCTCATTCAGTGCCACGTTACCAGATAAAAAGCAATAGAATTGAAAAATAAAGGCTAACTTTTCATACATCTCAGTGCATATTATAAAACTTATACATGTAAATTGGAAGTGTATTAAAAATTTTTTTTCCTTAATGCTAACAAAAGAAGTTTTGCAATAGTTCGATTTTTTAAATGATAAAATTCTTTGAATCAAACGCTTCTCAATTTCAAAATTTCTAATTCCATGTCCTAGGCAATTGTCTGGTTGCGTGTGTATGTGTTTGTTCCCAACTGAAAAGACTGGCATTGAAAAAACCGAAATTTTCTGTTGACAAATGCTTGATTACTGCATTTGATTATTAAATTTGTTTTAAAATTATTTCCTCAAATCAGTGGCGCGGGAACGAATTAAGTTTTTTAATAACAATCACTTGTTTCAAAGTTCTTCCATCCTTTCAACGTTTAAATTTCTCTTGAATTATTTTTGCAGGTTCCAAGTATCTCTTAAACATACAAAATATCTTTTCAACTTCGTAAGCTTGCCAAATTGTAAAATTCTCTTTTTCACATCGCCTATACTTTGTTTAAAGAATTTTCGAAATTCATTTAAAATATTTAAAAATGATTTTCAAATTTCTCGTAACATTTATTTTTTCAATTATATTTTTCTGATTAAAGGTCTTCCAACTCATCTCTAAAGTCCTAATTGGGGAAGTACCTGACCGGCGATCGGAAGTTCCGTGGTTTGATTCCCAGCGGAGCGCCGTTAGAAGATCTTTTTTCAGAAAAAAAGAATTAAAAAAGATTTAATTTATTTTCCATCTTGTCAATAATGACCCGAATTATTTTCTGTTATTTAAAGAGTTAACTTGAGCGATAGTTTCGATTACTATTTCCATAGATTATAGCGTGACATCGGTACTAATCCATACTATACGATTTGCTGATAATGCCTTTTTTTAATCATTTAATATTTAAGTATTATAATATATATCAAAATATCAATAAATAACAATACTTGTTTGGAAATTTTCATTTGTTAAATTTATTGTGCAGAAAATTTGTCCAGCCGACCAAGTGAATCACCACCTAAGCTCTACTACTGCAACACACCAACGGTCGAGGGATGCAAACTCCCAATAATCACAAACCTTACACGAATAGTAAAAATTTTATAATTAGGAAAATTTTTAAAATTTTGAAGACAATAAATAAGATAAGCTTAAAAATCTGACTAACAGAAATTAATAATTACTTGTTTTCGATTTTACATTTAAAAAAGGTCAGAATATTCACAAAAACTAACTTAAAACAGCCACTAAAAGAGCTATATACGCATTAGACAAGAAATAAGTTTTTCAACAACACATTCGAGATCTCGCGAACATAAAATCTATTGCTTAAGACGGTTCAACTAAATGTTAAACAAATATTTTTAATGGTTCTATCACTAAAGAATCCAGAAGATATGAAAAATTCGATAATAAAAATGAGGGTGAATTAAAAAAATTTAGAATCTCTTTAAATCCTCAAAACGCTACAAAATACTTCGCTTCTCTTCAATAAGTTCCTTAAAATCAACTTTAGTGGGTTTGTTTTTTTTTAACCAGGCATTCAAAAATGTTACCTGAGGTGCTGCTTTATCTGTACTTTAGCGTTTTCAAAAGAATTTTCATTAACTTTTTCACGCCTTAATCTTCAGCTTAAGCTTTGTTTTTCTTTTCGCAACTTCAAGTTTTTTTCAACTTCATTTACAAATTTTAGAGGGTGGATTCGATTTTTGACTTTTAGTTTTGGTCATTTGGTTATTTATTTTCCTGCTAATAAAAAGAAACACTATCAAAGAATGTTCAAATTTGTAAAAAGAATTGTTATCCATAACTTTTTTTAAAGAAAAATATTTTGGACAATTTCTATTTAAAAAGATATGATAAAGCTGGAAGAAAGGTATGGTGCTATTGAACATTCGCTTTCCATTTTCTAGCTTGGAAAATTACTATTTGAAGTACAAAATTTGATTTGTCTGATACGTGACTGCTTTAAAAAATTACATTATTTTGCAATTTATCTTTTTTTGTAAATTTCATTTTCTTGAATGGATAAGAATGAAACCTTTAGTTTGTCTATTATTTAAATAACTGTTAATGCCTTTTCTATAAAGAGGTAAACAGATTTGCTAACAGGAATTATAGCGATCGTGAAATGAGTGCCATACAAATGTAGATACAAACAAAGTGGAAACACTTGCGATCGAATCCAAGCTAGTTTAAAATTCTGCTAAAATTATTTCAAGTAGCAGAGTGAGGAAATCAGAAATGAATAGTAGAAAAAGGAGTAGGGGAATTCAAATCTATAATGTGTCGCGATTATATTGATCATATAATTTATTGAGTTTGCTTCCATCTCTCTTTCACTAAGATACTTTGCTGTTTTAGTTATTTATTTATTGTGTCTGTTAATTGTTTTAGTGAGATAAAAGTGGAATTGTAATGAAAATGCTACTTAATTGACTTAAAAAATCAAAATTTCCGTGAGTGTATCTATTACGACATTTAGAATCACAAATTGCGCTGTCTCAGTGCTTATCTTCTGACTAACATTTAATTTTCGCTGTATAAAAATGTTAGAAGTCTCTTATTGTTACAGAAGTTGGTGCCATGAATAATGAGGCTAGAGCGCGCCTTGCCTCAATTAGACTTTGCTTATCTTGTGTGCGTCCTGCACGACTTCATCGTGTTTCTGATTATCCGGAAATCCATCCAGGTAATACTTATGCTTCATCGTGCAGCCTTAGTGCTTATCTTCTGATTAAAAGTTATTTTTAGTGTACAAAAATGTCAAAAATCACTTTTTCACAGATATTCGTCCTTGGTCTGATCATCGTCATACTCATACTACTAGAATTCTAAATCCTATTCCTGGTCAGTCAAATCAAGCACTACAACAAATACGAATAGAAAAAGTGATAGATCGCCGTGTGACAGATTGGTATTTACTTCATGGAGAACTCGTTCGTGATTTAGAAATTGCATTTTGCCACGGTCCACATGGGTACGCTATTGTTGACCTCAATAGCAGTGAACGCTTCTATGCATGCCTCAAACCCTTTTTGCATCATAAAGAGACCAAAAGCAGGGAGCATGCTAGTGACCCTCCAGTATATCTCGCACATGTGATAAGGCCAGATATGCCCAGATATGCCCTGATCTTGTGCCACGCGATGAAAGTCGCGTGTTACGTACCCCCAAATAATACTGAAGTTGATGGAGATTTACATCAATACCCTGATATAGCTACACTCACTGTACCCAGGCCTCATTTACTAAATACGTAATACATTAAAAATGTACGTCATTCTTCAAGGCCATGTAACGAGTATATTTATTAACGAGTATAATTATTGAAAAATAAAAGTTCAAATAAACCGGAAATTTCCGTCGGGAAATGCTAATAAATATTAAAATATCGTTGGACTTTTAACTTTCTCTGCCAGTAATCATGCAATCTGTATTACCTACAGATCCGTAGAAGTTTGAAGTTGTCTAGTTGCTGCAATAGTGCTGCTTTAATCAGCTGATACGTATTTTAGACCAAGTTTGTTGATTTGCATTTGAAGTGCAAACATTAGTTTTTGCATTATTTGTGCATAATGTTCGTGAGCGATTTTTTTGCTTTACTTCGATAAATTTATGACCAGAGACAAATTTCTGCATGCCTTCTATTTAGCGTGAAAAATTTTTAACACAATATCTCATTCCGTATGGACGCCTGTTAGGAAAGAAAAGTACCGATTTAACTTTCACTTGTATTTTCTTCGAAATCTTTTTTTCAAGATTTTCACCGGAATAAAGCAGAGACATGTAATTTTTTACATCCTCTTTCGTTACCCGAAGTTTCACAGCGATACCTTATTTCATTTAGACGTCAGTTGGGAAAGAAAAATCAAGGACTAGGCTGGGTTACGTGACCCTGTCATCACATGGTCTTAAGAAGAAGTTTTGCGTCTTTCATACTATCATTCTCGATGTTAAGCGCAATAAAAAAAGGAGAGGTTTCAATCTGTGAGTTTTAAGAAACGCGCTTTGGAATTTCATCAAACAATCAGTTTTATTGAATTCAAGTTTTCCAGCTCTTAACATGAAGAGCTAGCTTGGTTCATCTTTTCGTTCACGGGACCTAAGTGCTCAGCCTCCATCAGGATCGACAATTGTACGTCCCGCTTGGTGTACATGAGAAGCGGTGCAGGCATGTAGCAGAACTATATAAGAATATAAATTTCAATTTAGAAATTATAAATCAACAAAACACGACATTATTTATATTATATAGATGAGTATGTACATGCAGATAATGCAAATGTTTCGTTATTTGTCTCTTAGGTTTACCTCAAGTTAACCTACTCTTTTTATAGAAACTAAATTATGGATCATGCTATCTTTGTGAGGACTGACGAGCATGAAAAGCTTTTGAAAGGAATAAACTCGCACTATCATATTGTCCCGTGGACGCTTCCAGGAGTCACCGAATCTCTTTTAGCTGACAACTTTCCGGAGGCATTGACTTATCTCTTCCTCTGTGTCCAGACATACCTAAAAAACTTCTTCTCTGTGTGTGGTAAGCACTGATTTAGTTTCTTCTGATTAACAGAAAGCTTAAGCGAATTTTAGTAAAGCTTTAGTATTCGATTGATTTGTCTTCTTACCACGTAGCGGATCAGCCCAATAAAAGGCTCGAATCAGCCGTCGCTCCGTCCGGTCAAAACCTTCCACCCCGTCAAAACCACTCCGGAAAAACACTTTCCATCCACTCAAAAAGCGTTTGCTGTACTAAAAAAATCGAACGCAAGTTTCTGGAGAAAAACCGCCGTAAAACTTTAATAAAAGAATCCAGGTGCATCATCCTCACCCCTCGGACGGGAATCCGTCGGCCTCATACAACTTACACCTGTCCGAACTAGGACTTCTTCCAGGCATATGGTAAATTTATCTTGCACCCATCTATCATTTATCTTCCTTTCGGAATTCCTACAAATTGAATTAAAAATCTTCATTCCAAAACACATGTCGACGAATCGTTGAATATATCGGAAATGATGAAGGCAAATAATGCAGGAGATAAGGCTCAAGAAGAAAAAAACACGGAAGAGGCGAAAAAAAAACTAAATCAATTGATGTATTCGAAGAAGAAATCAGTGAATATAGACCGTGAAAAAAACAAGGCGGAAGACAAGAACGAATGGATACATAAAAAAGACTGAAGAAGGATCGAAATGAGCGAGTAGATTAATTTTCAGAAAGATTTGAGATGGATGAAAGATGTGGACTAAAACTACAGGCACTAACGAGCAATGATACTATTGGCGCGCGGGCACCAAAAATTGATATAAGTTCGCTATCCACTAGCCAAGCTCTCCGCTCTCTGCCCAGGGGGCTATCAAATAATAAAGAAAATTATTCTGAATCTTCCGCAGTATTACTTCATATTAGTCTTACTCACTCTTTTTATAGAAAATTAATTATAGATCCTAATGTCACCTGGGTCTCTACTAGATGCGTCTAAATAAAAGAAGGCGAAATGAACGCCGAAATCGCCTAATAATGCTTTTTCTCTTGTCCAGAGGATAAACACCGAATCCGCTACCATTCGGCTGCCAGGTGTCACTGAATCTCACAGTCATCAATTGCTTAGAGTAAGTGACTGAAGGTGTTTCTCCGTGTTCAGACATACGGAAATAGATTGTTTAAGTGGTCTGTAGACACAGAACGGCCTTCTTTCTTCCCGTCGAACATACTCCGGAAGGATCATTAAATAATCCAACGTCATCATCTTTACCAGATCCTGGATAAATGGGTTTCCAAGGAAGTGGTTCATCCAGATCATCATCAGGGGCAAGAGGAGAAGAAAAAACAGGCCAAACCAAAAAATCTACACCGAGAAAAATGGTCCGTCAAAGGTAGAGGGTCAAAATTTAGAGAACCAGACAGTTCTTTTAAATGGTCGAACGGTCCTTCAATTCATAGCATTCAAGGAATTAATGTAATTCCAGGAATTCACGGCTCTTACGCCATTTGTATAATTCAAGGAATTAATGAATTCACTGAGTACATAGAAAACACGGAGTGTATTAAATTGACCAAATTCTTTGTATTCACGGCATCAATAGAATTCAAGAAATTTGTGGAATTAATATTAATTCATGGATTTGAAGGTATTCAGGGAATTCAAGAAAATCATTAAATTCAAGGAATTTATGAAATTCAAGGAATATATGGAATTTAGGGAATTTATGTAATTAAATGAATTCAAAAAATTATGGTATTTAAACAATTAACTTATTAAAATAATTGCTCGTTTACCAAGAAATTAAATACCGCGGCATTTAGAACAAAAAACAAGGAAAAATTTGGGACACAAAATTTTTGCTGCAGGATTTCGTACCGAAAATTGTTTTTTATGTAACAAAATGGTTCACAAAAGTGCACAAACATGATGAACTTTTGAAAAATGGATAACAAGAAATTCATGAAATTGAAGGAATGCACGAAATTCAAGCAATTCATGGTATACAGTGGCTTAAAGGAATTTGAGGAGTTTATGGAATTCTAGGAATTCATGGTATCCACTGAATTAAAGGAATTATAGGAATTGATGTAATTATAGGAATTCAAGGAATTCATGGAATTCAAAGAAATTTAAGAGATTCAAGTGGTTTATGGTATCCTTATAATTCCATGAGTTCCTTGAATTTTATGAATTTTATGAATTCCATAAATTTCGTGACTTACAAAAATTCAAAGGATATAATTTTGAATTTAAGGGAAGGAGAAAAATTACAAATTTTTATATGGTGTTATAAAACTCTTTCGCTCTGAAAAATCTTCAACAAAAAGAAATGGAATTTGAAAGAAGGATTTCAAACTATATCATATCGGTGGAATTAAAAACAAAAGTAAAATAATTTGAAGTAAACACATGCATTTCTGATAAAAAAAATGAATTTTTCTTAGAGAGAGATGCATTTTCGGTTCAATGGAGTATTATTATAAGGGAGCAAATAATTAAAACAAACGAAATAAAAATATCGTATAAATATTTATTTTTTGAAATGATTTATTTGTTTATTTTTAAGATAATGTAAAAATGATTTTTTAGGATGCTTTTATCAATTTCACAAAGATTTTTATGGAAATGTTATTTAGAAAATTATTAAGAAAGGTCTTTAGATATTTTGGAAAATAATTCAAATTAGCTTAAAATACCTTTTGCACTCATAGAAGTTCAGAAACTTTTGAAAAATATTTTTCAAGTTACCAAAATATTTTGTTTTAGAAGTATTTATTTTGAAGCATTTATAAATATTCTTTTTAAATAAATTTTTGAAAGCAAATGTTTCATTTTCATTCTTCCAGGAGTCTCAGAAAAAACATTTTATTCTCTTGACACTTTTCAAAGCCTATCGCTTTGGAGAAATGTTGCAAAATTTATAAAATAATCCTTAGTTATACGAAATTCTCTTTTGTCAATTTTGAAAATAGTTTGAAAATTGAATTTTTTTAATCTTTTGCAGTATCGAGCTCGAATTAATTTTTTAAAATAAAAATCATCTGAAATTTGCGAAGAAATCTAAAGAAAATTTATTTATTCTCTTAAAGCCTTTCAACAGTTTTAAAACACTTCTGCTTTAAACTTTTTGCTCGTACTAAACTGAAACCTATATATTTAACATTTTTTTCAACTTCTCAATTATGTTTTAACATTTTGAAAAGGTTCAAAGTATCTCCTGAACATGCCCATTTTTTAAAGTTGTAATCTTGGAAAATTGTAAAATTCTGGTTTTAACTTCGTTTAAATACAGTTTTAAAATTCGTAAAACTCATTCCAAATATTCAACAATAATATTTAATTTTCTCTGAATATTAATTTTTCAAATTGAAAAGTACTTTGATGTTAATTTACCAATTATAAGAACATTTTTTTATTTTCTCGAAACCTTTGAAAATTTCCACAAAGCCTTTTTTTTAAATCAATAATAACCAAGGTATTGTAATACATACCAAAATATCAAAACATAAATATTCCCAAAAATCTTGAAAACAAAACATAAGATAAGTTAAAAGTGGTATTATGAAGCACTAAAAATTCTTTATTGTCGAATTTTTATTTAAAAAAGGTCACAATATTTACAGAAGAAAAATATAAGAGGCACTAAAAATGCTTTGAAATTTACAAAGAAATGGGGAACCATGTATGAAAGAAGCCTAAAAGCAAAAGCCTAATAGTTTAAACAATGAAAAATATAAAATTACTTTCCACTTTGAACCTAATTTCTTCATTATTCAATAAACATTGTCGGATTTTTTCTGAGAAAAAAGATACTGAATTACTTTTGCAATTTATGGTTTGTAACGGTTCAAGTGAATGTTGAACGAACATTTATTTTAGTTCTATTACTAAAGAATCCAGCAGATGTAAGTCTATTGTAAATATTGTAATTGTAAATCTTCTATAAAAGCAACCGCTTCTTACGAAATTCTTCCTCTTTAGCATCAGTCTTAAGTCCTCTACCATTATCTCTTCTCGTATCTACAAATAATGAAGATCCTGAATCTATTTTTTGTCTGCGTGGCTTCATTTAATTTGGCAAGTATGTGTGATTTACACAATAATCAAAACTATTATTAATATCAAGCTTTAATTTTTCTTCCAAATGTACACTGTAACATTCACAATTAAAACTTTGCGGGTAATATTTTTAATTAGTATCACATTACCTCATGGATATCTCACAACATATGGAAACTAACAAAATTATAATTTGTGCAATGTTTTATTTGATTAATAAATATCATTCTTGACGTTGACTTTTAAATTAACGATACAAAATTTACAGTTATCATTTTCATTTAAGTTTTTCCAAATTAATATTTTATTGTTGTGTTGTTTTCCCTAATTGAAAACTTGTAACATATGGAAACTAAAAAATATAAATTAGCGCAGTTTTATGAATCTTTATCTTGAAAATGTCTTCTGAGCGTTTAATATTATATTTTAAATTTTTTCCTGTTAATATTTTGATTTAGTGCCACGTCGTGAAATTAAAACCTCGCAACGTATGGAAATAAAAAATGAGAATTATCGCAAAATGATGATTAATGCTATAATTGGTTTAATTATTAAAGAATAATCTTGAATTTGATTTTTAAAGGAATTATATAAAATGTTTAAATAACATTAGCACTTGAAAATATTCAAATTAATATTTTAATGCAGAGCCACGTTCCCAGATTCAAACCATGTTACATATGGAATAAAAAGAATTACTATTAACGCGACTTTTGATTTTATTAAGGAATATTAATATTTAAATTGACTTTTTAATGTACCGTATGGTACATTATTACATTTTGAGTAAGAAATTTATAAATTTTTATGTTAAATTGCATTATTCAAATAATTTGAAACAGTGCCACCTTTGATAAATTATGATTTAGAAATGTGCAACGTGAAATTAACCATTATAATTTGTCTTTTATAAACCTTAATGATGAAGTGTACTTCTAGGTGTACAATATAAAATTTGAAAATTTTCAAAAATTTATATTTCCATTGAGTGCCACGCTTTCGGATACAAATATTGAAACATGTGGAACAAAAAATTACGATTAGTGCAATGTTTTAATTTATCAGTAAATATTAGTGCTAAATATAATTTTCAACGGTACTGTACAAAATTTACAGTTTACATTTTTATTTTGAAATGTTTTTATGATGAACATTTTTATTTTGTGCCACCATACCAGATTGAAATTTCGTGACATAGAAATTAAAAAATTATAATTAACGCATGTTTCAGTTTTTCAACAAATCTTAATCTTGAATTTGACTTGTAATGAGTAACTTTCATATTGTAAACTTAAACCAATATCAAATTTTAAGTAATAAAAAAAATATTTTTCTATTTAATTGATGAAAAGCTGTGCTTTTTTATGTTATTTTATCACTCCATTTGTTTACCAAATCTAGAACTTTAAAGATACATTGTTTCAAAATTCAATTATTAAGCAATGCTTATGAAAATTTTGGCACACTTTCTTCAGATATTCAGTGTCTGTATATATTTTAAATATTTTAATTTATACTGCCAAATAAGACGACTGAAAAATTTTTAAAAACAAAATATACGAAATTAAATTTTCCGAAAAATAAAATACCCGTAAAAAACTTCCAAATTATGAAATTCCTGAATTATAGAAATTAAAATATTGTTTTTCTTCAAAATAAATATTATTTTGTTATTAAAAACACAATGATCAAATATCCGTATCAAAGAAATTTTGTATCAATGTTTAAACTGTATGAAAGTTATTTCTTGAATTTTAAATAACAATAATTGTATAAACATTATATTTTATTTTATTAATAAATATCATTCTTGACGTTGACTTCTAAATTACCGATACAAAATTTACAATTATCATTTGCATTTAATTTTTTCCAAATCAATATTTTATTTTTGTGCCGTTTTCCCTAATTGAAAACTTGTAACATATAGAAACTGAAAAATATAAATTAGCACAGTTTTATGAATCTATATTTTGAAAATCTCTTTTGAGCTTTTAATATTAAATTTGAAATTTTTTCTGTTAATATTTTGATTTAGTGCCACGTCGTCAAATAATAAAATGAGAATAAAAGTAAAATGATGATTAATGTAATAGTTGATTTAATTATTAAAGAGTAATCTTGAATTTTGTTTTCAAAGAAATTATATAAAAATTTTTATTAACATTTGCATTTGAAAATATTCAAATTAATATTTTAATGTAGAGCCACGTTCCCAGATCCAGACTACGTTACATGTCGAATAAAAAGAATTACTATCAACGCGAGTTTTGATATTATTAATAAATATTATTATTTGAATTGACTTTTTAATGTACCGTATGAAATTTACAGTTTAAATTTGCACTAAAATTGGGTTATGAAATAATTATTTTGATTTAGTGCCGAGTTGCTAGACTGAAATATTGAAACATATTGAAATAAAAAATGACAATTAACGCTTGTTTTAGTTTTTTTATTAAGCTTGATCTTGAATATGAATTGTAAATGTTGAGTAAGAAATTTACAAATTTGTATGTGAAATTTCATTATTTAAATAATTTTAATTAGTGCCACATTTGATAAATCATGATTTAGAAATGTACAACAAAATGTACAAAAAGTACAAAAAATTGTTTTTCTTCAAAAATAAATATTATTTTGTTATTAAAAACACAATGATCAAATATCTGTATCAAATAAATTTGGTATTAATGTTTCAACTGTATGAAAGATATTTCTTGAATTTTAAATAACAATAATTGTATAAATATTATATAAATAAATTATTTTGAAGACTGTGCACATTTTTAAACAAAATTGCTCGTTCAGAAATAAATTCTTTTTAATTTTTTGTCATTTAAAATTTTTTTCAATTATTTTATAGTTTCTGGCGGAAATTTTGTTCTTATGGAATTTTCAAATAGGGTCATATTATAAACTGTAATGAATTTCATTATTCAATAATTTTTCAATTCGGGATTTTTATATTTCATCAATTCTATAATTTTTGGAGATTTATGTTTTGGGATTGTTCGGTCGTCCGCTGACAAATTGCCAAGTTCAAACTTTGAAGAAAATTTTAATACACTAATCACATCGGCTAGAAATTTGTTGCAGTGTTTTTTGTATATATTTCTATTTCAATTTGATGGTGTTCAAAAATTTTTGGGAGATTCGGAGATATATTAATTTTACCCATTTGTATACGCTCATGAATATTAGAAAATATTTTATAGATTGGAGAGGGTTAATACTTTTGTTTCAATTTCACTGTGCTTTACAGACAGTTACGCAATTTTTTCAAACATTCGCATTTATGTTTCATACAACCAGATTATTCTTCACATTGAAATCTTTTACCTTAGAAAGAAATAAATATCTTGATTGTTGATATGTCCAGTTATTTTATTATGAACAAATATTTGCAACAAATATCCAGTATGATGGATTATGTTTTTGTGATTTATATTTATACATCAAAATCGCTCGTTTAGAGCAGTGAGGTGAATTTTGATCATGGAAATGGAATGTCCAATATAACTTTTTTAATTTATTAACAATTATCACATGCAAATGCATAATTTTTGTTAGTTTTAGGCAGAAACTAACCGAATTTTCTCGCGATTGTCTACATTCAAATGTCCAAATCATAGATATGTTATTTTATATTTATATCATTCGTGGATGAAGTTAACGAATCATGTCAGTTAAGGAAAATAAATCAATGAGAATCGCAGGCAATGAGACTTGAAGAAAATCACAAAAAAATTCAGTTTGTTTCTGCCTCAGACTGTTCGAAGCATTCATTTGTTTATAATACTTGATATTTGTTGCAAATGTTTGTTTATAACAAATAAATTGACACGTCGACAAATTTCTTTTGTTCCACCGACTCTTTTGCATCAAATCTGATGATTAAATATTTAATTTTAATTTAATAGTTAAGGGGAAACTAAGTAAATTGTTGAATATTTAATCAATTGTTAGACAAGGTTGCGTGATGTCATCGTGGCTATTCATAATATTCATGGACAAGTGTCTAAGAATGGGTCTATTCGATGAAGAAGGTGCGGATCTCGAAATAGTGTAATGGTACGTGGGTTAGTGTTCGCAGCTGGCAATGTTATCATTTCAGAATAAATCGAAGACTTGCAAAGAATGCTTAACAAACTAAGCATTGTCTTAAATAATGAGAGAATATAAAATGTTGATGAGTTATTAAATCTTGAAAGCTTATTCAATAGTAAAGAAAAGATAGATGATGATTTAGATAAGGGCATAAACCAAGGTAGGAAGTTTATCGAAATTCTTTAAAAATTAAAAAATATTTCTTGTTATTACACTGCCCGACTTGACTAGCGTGGATTAAGTATCCGTAGTCATTTTGCGTAATTGTTGGGTCGCTCAAACCGAATATGACCATAAAAATGCGATCCTGGCGCAGATGTTTGAAATACTATTCTAACCTAAAAGTCAGAAAACACTATTTTTTGACATTTTTGAGGTAATGTTGCAATGCAAAATTTTTTTTCAAATAGGAAGACTTGTACTTTAAAATTCTTTGTATAATTTTTCGAGAAAAACAATTGGCGTTGCTACATAACCTCACATATGTGAAAAAACAGTGTTTTTTGCACTATAAGGTTAGTATTACTCAAAAAATTGCGCTATATTGGAATTTGTATGGTCATTTATTATATTTTAATTTGTGCTAAATATTTTCTAATGAAATTAATTGATAAAAATAAAAATAAATTATTTCAATTTTACCTGTAATCTTGAAGAATAATTCATAATTTTATTTTAAAATATCAATATATATTGTCTTATTCAATATGGTGAAAGGACGACGAACAGAACCCGCTTTGCATTTCAAGCACATTTGGCCAAAAAAAGCTAAGAAACTGATTCTGGCCTTTATTGTAGAAGAATTATTCACAATGAACTTTTTTACAACAGAAATTAGTTATCAGAATTTGAAATATCTGATCTGAAATTGCTATGTGTTAAAATTCTAGAAAAAGGAAAGTAGCAAACTGAGAAGACCCGCAAAAAGTCACATTCAGGTACTATGCAACAAATTAGGTATTCAACAACAATAAGCTCGAAATAGTCGACCATTCTGTTGCACTAATTTGATCAAACAGTATGAGGCTTTAAAGGCTGCATCATAGTAGGAAACAGATTTTTGTTCTACTTTTTCTTCTAAAGAATTTTTATCCTGACAGTCTTTGAAAAAACGTGAAGGATAGCTCTCTTTCTTATATTAAAGTAAAATATTTTTATTAAAAAGGATTGAAAATAACGAACAATGTAGGTCACATGAAAAAAGCGAATTTTCTGTCCTTTATAATCCATCAGGAAATATTTTCAAAAACATTTGATTTAAGGAAGAAGTAAATTATAGGACTTACATGGGTAAACTTGGGTAAGGGCAGCAGTGAGGGAAAATGGGAAGGGAAGAGTGAAAAAGGGAGTAGGGTCATTCAAATTTATTATGTGCGTCGATTAAATTGATCATATACTTTTCACGGATTATTTCTTCTTTACTTTCACTGAAGCATGTAGCTGTTTCATATGCGTATCTATGGTGTCATCTATTTGTTTGTTAGTAAGTTGAAAAGAATGGTGAAGTGAAATGGCTACATAATTGACCCCCGCCATAAGTCAATATTTCGGTGACTGCATCCGCTATGAGATATACAACCACAAATTCCACTGCCTAAGCGCTTATTTTAAGACTAACAATTGCTTTTCCTGTTTGCAAAAATGTCAAGAGTCTCCTTTTTGCAGAAGTCGGTGCTATGAACAATGAGGCTGGAGAGGGTAGTGGTACAATGAGAAATAGGGCTATTGCTGAGATTCCTGCACGGCGCCCTCGTGTTTCTGATTTTCCCGAAATCCATCCAGGTAATGCTAATGCTTCATCCCACTACCTTAATGATTATCTTCTGACTAACAGTTTTTTTCTCATTCTACACAAATTTCATAATCCACTTGTTTACAGATATCGGTACTTGGGCTAATCATCGACATACTCATCCTACTAGCATTGTAAGTCCGATTCCTAATCATCCTAAAAATCCACAGCAACAAATACGAGTAATAAAAGTGGTAGGAGGCCGTGCTACAGATTGGCATTTACTTCAAGGGGAACTCGTTCCTGATTTGAAAATTGCATCCTGCCACAGTCCACATGGGTACGCTATTGTTGATATCAATGGTAGTGAACGCTTATACGCATGTGTCAAACCCTATTTGTATCATAACGAGACTAAAAGCAGGGAGTTTAATAGGGACCCTCATGTATATCTCGCTTACGTACTAAGAAGAGGTCAGCCTTCACTCTCAGCCGATCTTGCACCTCGTAATGAAAGGTCAGCACTTGACTCTCGCAGACTTCTATTTCATGACGAATACTCTCGCAATTTTCTTCGTTTGCAACCTCTCGGGCACGTTTGTTACGTACTCCCGAATAATATTGAAGTTGATGGAGACCTGTATCAATACCCTGCTGTACCAGTACCTAGTGTTAAAACACAAACTTCGTGATTAAGTGCAATAGAAAAGGCATCAAGTAGGGACGGGGATAAGGATCCTAAAAATGTACCACGTGTTTCATGAATGGGCCCCGACTAAATGTATGAAGAGGAAGAAATCTGAATCTGAATTTTCAGAACACCTCCTTGGAATTTCATTCAAGCATCAATTTTCCGATGAATGCTTAAAATTCTACTGACTGTACCTACCCTTAAAGTGTTAACTTGCACAGTGACTCTCCTACTCTACTTTTCTTTTTTATTCTTATATAAATAAGTAACTCTTTATCTTTTTGTTTAATGTAAAATAGTTTTATGTGAAAGCATATACATTCAATGTCTTGATATTAGCGATGTGAATGTTTGGTCATTTGGATTGTTAGTTATTCATTTATTCAACGGCACAAAATGGAACCTCTATTTAAGATAAAAGATTGTTTAAGGATAGATATTTAAAAACATATATTATTAATAATTGAAATAACTAATTATTTATATTATTTATATGCGAATGTAAATTTAAATTATGTTAATGTTGGGTTATAGTTTCCTAAGATTACACTTTAATTATATGTTAATAATCAAAACAATAGGTAGATATATGGATAGATAGATTCGCTAAAACAATCAAGGCCTACGAATTGATTCAACGTAATTCGATCTGAAAAGTAGTTGAAATTTTATTGATTAATTATTGTTGAAAGACTTTTTGCACTAATAAATAATTATGTGAAAAGTTTTCATTTCAATTTTTCAATCAAATATTAATAAAAGTCAAATTTTAAAAAACTTATTTTTTTTACTATACCCACCACTATATTCTGAATTTTATACCCCTAAGTGAAATAGAAATGGTAAAATAGGCACTCATCCGCACTTTAGAAACAAGGTGCTTCGTTTGCTGGCAAAGTCTTTTTGTAAATTTTTCTATAATAGTACGAAAATTCAAAGATTTATCGAATTTTACTGACCTTGGTTTTCTTTTACTTCAATTTTCGCGTGAAACGATATATACCTGCAGATCACTAAAAATAAATTAAGGTGCAAAATATACAATTTTGTTTAACTTTTAGGAAACAATTTTTTATATTTTATTTAAGATTTTAGGATCAAAGTTTTCAAGTATTTGAGATTGGTTAAATTTTTTATGGGCAATGTCAAGGAATTTCAAGATTCAATAAAAATAAGAATTAAACCTAGGTAATTATTAATTTATTAATTTTAGGGCGGTGCCAATAGAAATTAATACAACAATTATGGTCTCGAGTCGCTAGCATCAGAGTTCCGATGACCAGATCGTGAAATTCTGGAATGGTTTTGTTCATTGTCACCCCTGGCTCATCAGAAAAAAAGTATTATGGTAATACAATACCAAGATCTTGTGTTGACATGAAGCATTTTACGTATCTTTTACAAAATGAAGTGTTAAAATAGCTAAAACGACAAATGTCATTGAAAATTTTTACTGGCATATAGGCTCATTCAAAAACAACATTTGTAAAATACTAACACGAGAATTACGAGTGAAAAATTATTTAGTACTTCAGATGCACAGTTTATTCTTAATTAAATTTTTTGACGTAATTACAGCAATTTTAAAAAGTTATGTGAATGTAGTGCCATGCACAGCGGACAGGTAGTGTCCCTATCTGTAGTTAGCAGTATCGAAAACAACAATTTTTTAACTACATACTTTTTCTCAATAAACTTTCAAGGTTAAGTCAACTTTGAATAATATAATTCAATATTTCAGTGTACTTTGCGTAAAATTTTTATCTACATATAATAATGATAATAATAATAATAATAATAATAATTATTATTATTATTATATATCGGTGGCTCAGTTGGTTAGACACTCGGACTTCACCTCAGAGGTCCAGGGTTCGATCCCTGAGCCGGTAACTCTAGAAATTTTTCAATGTACCTTTACCGAGGTTCTGGTGGTTCGGAACTCACCTTAAGCTGTAGGTCCCCCCATCGTGTACTTGACTGCAACCCAGTCCGTCAATGATGGGGTAAAACCAGGCTTTGTCCAATATATTTGGGCAAACTGATCTCATCAGATCACTTGATTGCAATATCAAAATGCGTCCGTGACTGATGATATATACCGAGACAGCCCCGTGCAAAAATGATCAAATAAAAAATCCAACTCTAACCAAAAATGCCTTCGACATGTGGGGCTGTATAAGCTTGTGACAACATTTCAACACTGGAATGTTTTTATAATAATAATAATTATTATTATTATTTTTATTATTTCCGAATTCTTGGTACTTGTATAGAACATGCAGAGAGGTTTTATCACCCCCGCTGCATCGGGTGGTTATACCCCATTTGGTGCATATGATATTTCTAGTGGTTGTGCCAGCAAGTATTTAAACCACTGTCCTCATTTCATTCTTTAGCAAACACCGTATTTGCCTTGCTCAGTCCATTTCGTACTTTGCCCAGTTCAGGTTTCCATCAACGATCACTTCCAGATATTTAACCCAATCTGAAAACGTCAGCCTCTCACCATAAAATAAAAGAATATCAACTTTCAGCAATTGGTAGTTTTAGTGAAAATTACAAGGCTGGTCTTTTACGGATATAGCAAGTGCTCTGAGCTCTAGAGATCTACGATGTTGTGAGGGATCTCGCAAATTAAGGATTGGGGAGGATGTGGAGCGTCGAGAACTGGGTGAAGTCAATGAAGGTTAAAGGCAATAAAAAAATATATTTGGTTTTATTAAACAACGTAGAGAGTCTGATGTCGCTAGTCTCAATAGCCCGAATCGGGTGGCGTAGCCAAGAGCGGGCTGGTTCTGGTGGTAGTATCCGGGCGATGAAGCCAAGATACCGAAAGCTGCTTAGGTTAAAAAGCGTCGAGAAGATGATCGTCCTGAAGCGATGGGAGTCCTCGTAGATGCCAAAGGGGTTGGGAGTGGAGTGTTCGAGTCCTTCGATTATCTTACAGGCTGGTAGCACATGACTCAAGACTAAAGAAAGGTTGCCTTCGGAGCAAGTTCACGCTTATAAGGACTGGGGGTGTAGTTCCCCGCTCCTAATCATGGGCCCGCAGGTGTGTACGATAGCGGGGTGCATGTAACTTTGTTACAATGTGCAGCAACGTCTCCAGATGAGCCCTCATAACTAGGATTACAAAGTCATCAGCACGGTCCTGGGTATAGTGCCCCACTTTATTTAGTCTTTACTCGTCTGGTTTCAAGTTTCTTTTAGCATAGCATGCTTCCTCTCCCGTTTATTAGCTGGTTTAGCCCGCCACACCTTAAAGCCTCTAGACAGATAGTTTCTGAAATTATTAAGGAAAGCAACTCTATATCCATAACTTTCCGACAGTATAACCCTTTTCCAGCTGCTGCTTTAAATTTTTTCACAACAGCATGGAGTGCCATTCCCACCAAGCACACTATCTGCAAAGCATGCTACTCTCTGTGCAACGAAGAGACGCTAAACGGTTTTTTTAGCGGAGGGACAACTTAATTCATGTCTTTTGATCAAAGCGCTTGATAGGTGCTATCTATGTTTGGTGATTTAAAGAAACAGAAGGACCCTACAGCCCATCGCTCTTTTTTCTCTCTACGAAATCAAATGCGAAATTTGCATTGGCCTTTCCGAATCTTTGCCCCGGCCTTCCTCGTCTTGGTCCACTCAAAATAAAGAAATGATTGCCGGTGAACAAGTGTTTGAGAATACAATAAAATCTCTGGCGTCGGAAATTCATAACTCGAAAAAAAGTATGGTGTCAGGCTTTTCGGAGATTAAGAGTTAAGTTAAAAGGAATATAGTGAAATTTGTTTGATTGAAACTGACGTAAAATTAATCAATGGTTATGTGAAATCATTACCTGACAGACTCCAAATCATGGAGTAAAAAATGTAACGAATATAGGAAAGCTATGAGAAAGAGTAATCAAATGCCGAATTAATCAAATGTGTCTCGAAGTAAAATCGAGGATCTTAAGTTTAAAAATATAACTGAAAGATAACTTCATTCAATCAATTATATCTTCAGAAGCTATCTTGGAATTAAATCAGCTTGGAAAATATTCGCAGGTGTTGCTAAACTCAGTTCCAGTCAAGGTAAGCTTGAAAAACAAAGAAGATGTCTGAGAAATCAAGGTCATTGAGGACAGCCAACTAAGAACATAAAAGTGATAGATCTTCGAGCACTTTCGAGTTGGATCGGTGAAGATAAATTCAGATACCAAGAAACTTTTTACCCCACTCAGTTGTGAATAATCTATTAAAGCAACCGCTTCTGACGCAATTCTTCCTCTCCAGCATTAGTCTTGATTTCTTAATCGTTATCTCTACTCGTATTGAGAAACAATGGAGATGGTGACTTTATTTTTTGCCTGCGTGGCTTTGAGAAATTTTGAAAGTATGTGTGCCTTACATAGCATTAAAGACTGTTATTAACCCCAATTTTTAATTTTGCTTTTAAATTTACAATTTAACTATCATAATTTAAACTTTGCAAATCAATGTTTTTATTCAGTGCATGTTGACAGATCAAAATCTCGCAACATATGGATAATGAGAAAATTACAATAGGTCTAATGCTTTAAGTTATTAATAAATTATATTCCTCATTAAGTTGTCTTTTAAGTGTACAATTTAAAATCTAAGAATTTGAATTTTTCTGCAATAAATATTTTTATTTAGTGCCACGCGCGAGATTGAAATCTTGTAACACATGCGAATAATAGAAATGAAAACTAACAATCCGGTTGAGTTTATTCATGAATATTAATTGAAAATTTTTTTGCTTATTGCACAATAGAAAATTTAGAATTTAAAATTAAATTCAAAAACATTTTAGAATTAATATTTCCATTTAGTGGCACGTTACCAGATTCAAAACAATTAGCATGTCGAATAAAAGGAATGCCTGGTAACGCGATGTTTTTGTTTAATTTAAATGTACCATTTGAAATGTACAGTTAAAAATTTACATTTGAAATTTTTTTCAAATAAATATTTCGATGTAAGATAAATAATTTTCAAATTATAATTTGTAAATTTTTTTAAATTTAAAGTTTCTATTTATGCCAGGCTGCCACATTACAATTTTATGACACCTTACTAGATTGAAATTCTGTAACCTATGAAAATAAAAAAAATTACGATAAAATCATTTTTGATTTTTCCATAAATAATAATATTGATTTAATGTGAATTATAAAAATTAAAAACATAAATTTAAAATTAAAAAAAAATATTTCTATTTATTCTAACGTCAACAGATTCAAATAGTTTAATATATGAAATAAAAAATAGAGACTCACTTCATACTTGAGTCTTTTCAAACTTGATCTTGAGTTTCACTTCTAAATTTACATTATAAAATTTAAAATTAAATTTCTATTTTGAAATTTTTTGCAATAGATATTTCCACTTGCCACCACGTTGCCGGAGTATAATTTTGCAATACATGAAGATAACGTAGAAAATTTTTAGAAATTTCTTAGTTTATTCAAAAATATTATTCTTAACTTGTAAATTTATTTTATAAAATTTCCAGTATCAGTTTGAATTTAAATCAGGTACGAATACATATATTTATTTAGTGCCACATTTCCAGGTTCAAAATGTCTACCATATGGAAATCGAAAAATAGATAATAACGTTTTATACATCTAAGTGCACAATATAAAAATTGTAAATTTGAATTTAAAAATTTATAGATAAATTTATTTTTGGTCGGTATTTTTTAAGCACATTATAATATTTTTAAATTAATTTTTTTTACAGTAAAACTCTTTGAATATAAAATATGATTATTCAAGACGAATCGATTAACCTATAATATTGATCAATTTTATTGAAGTGTCAAGAAGATATGTAAATGCATAATATAAAAAATAAGGCTTTTATAGTAAAAATTTTTCAACATAATTCAAAATTGAAGCAAAAATTAAGACCTTTTTTTTTATTTGAGACAACCCGATTAACCTATAATATTAACAAATTTGATTAAATAGTCAGGAAGTTATGCTCGTTTTTAAATTAAAAATATCTGTTTTAAATAGTGAACCCATTTTTCATTAACACAATTTGTAATTAATGCATGAATATAAAAGTCTTAAATTATAGAATTTGCAAATAAAATAAGTCTGACAATTCTTGTAAAAAACATCATAACACTGGAAGAGAGGTATGGTGCTACTTAACTCCCGCCTTTCCTTTTTCAACTCCAAAAATCTACTATTTAAGTATAAAATATGATTTGTCTGATTTGTGATTGTTTATAAAAAATGGTGCTTCTATAATAAGCACCACTCAAATATGAATCTAAAGAAAGTTTAATCACGCGTGATTCAATCCAGAGCTAGTTATAGCTTTTTAAAAATTGATAGTGAATAGTAGAGAAGAGAGTCAATTGTTTGTTTGTGAGGCAAAAGTAGGCGTGAAGTGAAAAGTATAACTAACTGACTTCATAAATCAAAAGTTCGGTGAGTGTCTCCGTTACGAGATATACAAGCAAAAATCGCGCGGCCTTAGTGTTAATATTCTAACTAACAGTTACTTTTAACGTTTAAAAAAGTCAGCCATCTTTTTTTTACAGAAGTCGGTGCTATGAATAATGATGCTAGAGTGGGTCGTTTAACAGTTAGAGCTAGGGTTATTCCTGCGCGTCCTGGAAGACTTCATCGTGCTACTGATTATCCGGAAATCCATCCAGGTAACGCTGATGCTTCATCACGCTGCCTTAGTCCTAATCTTCCAGCTAGAAGTCGTTTTTGAGTGTACAAAAATTTCTTTAATCACTTTTTTACAGACATCGATGCTTGGGCTAATCATCGTCATACCCATCCTACTAGAGTTCTGAATCCTAATCCTAGGTACCCTAATTACGCACAGGAACAAATACGGATAGAAAAAGTGTTAGGTGGCTGTCCTACAAATTATCATTTACTTTATGGAGAACTCATTCATGACTATGAAATTGCATTCTGCCATAGTCCACATGGGTACGCTATTGTTGACATCAATGGTAGCGAACGCTACTATGCATGTCTTAAACCCTTTTTGTATCATAACGAGACTAAATGCAGGGAGCATGCTAGAGATCCGCAAGTATACCTCGCTTCTGTAATAAGACCAAGAATGCCCAGAATCGATGCTGATCTTGCGCCTCGCGATGAAAGGTCAGCACTCGACTCTCGCCGACTTCTATATCATGGCGAAGCCCAACGAAACCTTTCTCATTCGCAACCTCTCGGGCACGTTCGTTACGTACTGCCAAATAATACTGAAGTTTGTGGAGACTTACATCTATACCTTAATGGACCTATAGCTACGGAAAATTCACGAAACATGTAATACTTTAAGAGTAGATGTGTCTTCTAAGCTATCATTCTCCATGCTGAGTGATATACAAAGGGAGCGTTCTGAATCTTTAAATTTTAAGAATCCCTCTTCAGAATTTCATTCAAGCATCGGCTTTAATGAATTCAAGTTTTCCACCTATAGCCTTAACGAGCTTAACTAGGTCTTCTTTTCGTTTACGAGTAGGTCGGTGCGTGGCTAACATAAGCAACGACACTTGTACGTCCCACTAAGGTGCGTTTCAGGCGACCACCCGGGTGAATTGGTGGGTGAAGTAAAGAAGTGGGCGGAGTTTACTAGGGTGACGTGGAAGGAGAATGGTGGAATGAACGGTTTCGAGTGTGCGTCGGGTATATGTTTGGTGAAAGATAGTTGAGGTTACGTTACACAAAAGTTAAAAAAATGCAATAACAGGATAAGAAGATTTTAATTGCTGCTTCAGTAATGAGGTCATTGTTATTACAAACAGTGATGTGCTCGATAATAGTGGAAAGTGATGAAGATACTAAACTTTAAATGATGAAGATACTAAATTTTAGTCTACTACTAAAATTGCGATTCCCGCCACTTTTACTCGCCAATTCAACTGTTCACTCATTTCCACCTACCTAGTTTCAGTGGATGAAATAGTCACCCGTCGAGTGACCCCCACTCTTCACCCAAGTGACCACTGAACGGTCCACCTGAGTTGAATAAAATTATGTTTGAATAGTTGGAGAAAATACGTATTTTCAAATAAAAAATTATACAAAGATAAGAGAACTAAATGATTGAATTATCTTTTTAATAATCGCAACAGAATACGGATTTGTACAGGCAAATAAAATTAAAAGCTTACTAAAGGCAATAAGAGTCTATGGTTCTATAATAATCTTGTAATAAATATTTTACTATTTTAGCAATATTATATTTTAATATAAGCACTATAACACACGCATAAATATTATGTAAATTGTAAACAGAGATATTGTTTATATTTTTCGGAAAAGACACATAATGTGGAAATAAATGGATTTAAAACTAATTTTGAGATAAAGACATTTTATGCATATATTTATCTCGCAAAAATATTTTACAGCATATTGAATATCCAATAAATTTATAAGTACTAATAGAAAGTGAAAAAAAAATTATTTTGATGATTGGACACGAATACACTTTTCAGAGATTTGTTTAATTGCAAATTTTCGATAATATTTTTACTTTATTTATCTCGCTGTGAATTTCAATTTTTTTATAGGGAAAAACTTGTTTAAAATGATGTTTAACTAAACAAGACATTTTAAGATTTTTAAAGCTATCAAAATCTTAATTTTTTTTATATTATAAGACTAAATTGTTAATTATGTGCAAACTGAAAAAATTGCAATCTTTAAAAACAATTTCATTGATTAAAATTTTTTTCCATTTTTTTTATAACAGCTGTCATAAATTATTTAATTAATATTATTGAAAATTTACATTACTAATAATTTTCGTCAAAAAGATTGTTGATTTGCATATTTTTGCTCATTATATCGTTGAAATTTTGCTTAACGTGCAACAATTTAAAAAAAAAATTATTTTCAGAGTTAACAAAAATACGTCAGGATTTTCACATAAGCTCAAAAACACCTAATAAACCACTGAAACCGCAAAAATTGTTTACAGTCTACCATTTTCCTCCTCCTTCCCTTAGCCTGGCAACCCTATATCCTCGTAACTTCATAATTCCCTTAACTGGTAATAATATAACCCGATAACCTCAAAATCCCGTAACATCATACAGGAGGATAATCTTAGTTGGAAAAACAGAATAATTTCGTGAGTTTTTCTTGTGCAACAAAGTCATGGATTAGTAGCTCTATATCCCCAAAATTCAATAACACCATAACCTCAAGATTATCTGAGAAATTTTCCAGGTAGGAATCAAGAAAGTTCAGCCTGTAACACATCAAGCAACCCACTTTTTGTAGTTTTTGAGCAACTTAGGCACCAATTCCTTGTAGTTGTCACTCTTGTAATTGCCTAAGAAATTCTCAACCAGATTCTTGAAGCTCAGCCATGCATCTCGTTTCTTGACATTCATTGTGGCAATAAACATATCATGTTTTAACATCTTTCGAATTTAAGGTCCATCAAAGACTCCTTCTTTCAATTTCGCCCTGGACAAAGCTGAGAAGCGTTAAAATAAATCAGCAAAACATTTTCCTTTCTTTTCCGAAGCTTTTATGGACTATTTCATCAAACTGAGTTCAGTGTGCAAAGAAACGAGTAAGATTTCAGCTAGCTCACAAGTAAAGAAAGCATAGGAATTTCGTGAAAACAGATTGCTGACCTAGCATCATTGTCAAGACCTTGAGATCGCCGGAAATCTGCTATTTGCGTTCTGCGTATTTAATCTTACCGAAAACCATTGGTATCTTTGCATATTATTTCTTGAGCGTTATCGAGTGTAATATAGGCATCAAAGCATGCTTTGTATATATCTTTTTTTAATTTATTCAGGTGACCATGAACATTGTTACAGTATACCAAGTCCTCTTTTTCTGTAAAGTTTTTTTTGGAATGATTCATTCCTATTTCGATAAAATGAAACCTTTGTTCCTTCAGTTAACATATTTCTTCCTTTCGGTCTTGAAACTATCATATTAGCACCATTTTTCGGCAGCCTCAGTTCTCTGATTAAAGCATTTAGTCCTTCTTGAATGAATGGGCGCGGCGTACCATCTTGTTCCTTCTCTACAACATATTCTTCCTGATCAGTATCATCATTACATATACTTCAAGGGCTACTTCATGATCTTTCTTATTACTTATCTCAGAAATAGAAGCTTTGGTTACGCTTAACAAGATTACATACTGAATTTTTTGCAAATACTGGGTTTCAACCCTACTGTGTCAGTCAAAAAAAATAACAATCGTCTTTGCTTTTGAGCTCTCGCCGAACAGTTCGTGTAACAAAACTTCATTTTCACAGAAAGGTTATTATGTCGGTTCTATATTGATCTGCAAGCACAGAAGATCATTTTCGGCAACCAAAAATAGTTTCCTCGGATAACGTCACACCCAAAGCAGTGCTGATATATTTGACGCAAGTTTTGAGTGAAGTTTTTAAAATTGTTCTTCATCTGAAAGTCGACGCACACGTGACAGTACTTATTACCGTTTTCAGTACATCCATGCACTTTTTCTCCCGAACGCAATCGTGTTTTGAAATTTTTCATATTAGCCATAGATGTATTAAAAACCCCCATACCTACCTAGGACTAAGCATGGGGCTTTTCGACTTTGACAAGGACAAAGTCAACTCGTCGTAGGACAAACTCCGGCTTCATCCGCTGGTATCGTTACCTCCGAAAATTTGAGTATCGATGATTCCACACATCTTCCTGAGAAACAGTGTCACCATCCTTAGTGTTCTTTAAGGTGGAAGGATTTCAAAATCCAGAAAAAAATTGTGGATCTTTTTACGATTGCAATCGTAAAAATTAGTAGTGGTGATAGTAGTAGTAATAGTGGTAGTAGTAGTCGTATTAGTGATTTTTTGTTTGACAATTGTTCAACTGCCATGAAAGAATTCAATTCCATAAATATTGCAATAAAGATATCGGACTACAAGCATACTGAGACATGAGAGACGTCTGAACGGGGTTTAAGAAATAGTAATGAAGTATACCTTGATTCATGACTTCTCTCACGTAACTCTTATGATTTCGCGATTTTGAGGTTATGGTGCAATGAAATTTCGCGGTTATAGAGCTACTTACTCATGACTATTTTGCACAAGAAAAAATCACGAAATCGTTCTGCTTTCCCAAACAAGATTTTTCTTTTGAATGAGGTTACGGGATTTTGCGGCCATAGGCTTTTATTATTACGGGGTAAGACGATGATTAAGCCATTAGGTTATAGGGTTACGAGATTGAGGGGAGGAGAGTGAAAATGGTACAGGGCAAATAATTTTTGCGGTTTCAGTGTCATTCAGGGACATTCAGTCGAGGCGCTAAGTGCTCAATCTTAAAGTAAATTTTTATTTCCTAATTTCATTAAATAATCTGTTAGGACAATCTGCCATCTAAATGAAAAATGTTCTAATTAACATTGTAGCTATAAAAAACCAAGCATTTTTAATAAAATTTATGAATATTTAACCAGAAAATGTTAATTTTCAACCAAAGAGTTAAATTTTTGTTGAATAAAGATTTGAGATATCAAATAATACGATATTTTTTCTATAAAAAAAGATACACTTTTTCAAACCCATATAGTACCCTTAGGGATGGTTTAAAAATGGTTTATTAAAGAACCTTAAAATGGTACATTTCTCGGTGTTATTTGGTATGTTGTATTTTGTTATTTGGTACTTCGGACGTCGCGGTTCGGTCAGTGCAATAGGTCAATTTCTATAAATTTAAGATTACTTTTAAATCACCTAAATCATTCTTAATTTAGCTTTAACTTAAAGAATCGTCTCTATACAGTTTAAAAATTATAATGATACTTACCGAACCCGGATATCCCAATATTTGCCACAATTTAGTGCACACTTTTTTGGATCATTTCCGCAATTCTAAAATATGAGGCGTACAATAGGAGAACTGCACAAAGTATTTGTTTTTTATTTTGATAATTTTGAATTAGTCACAAGTTTTATGTAAAAAAGAAGAAGTATCACGACGATGCCAAAACTTTTTTTAATATAGAGTATATAGCGCGCATATTCGTGGAATTTAAGGAATTCGTGAAATTCATGGAGTTGACGACATTTGTGGAATTTACGGATTTGACGAAATATATCAAATTCATGGAATGCACGGAATTATAGAATTCACAATATTTAAAGACTTTATGAAATTTAAGAAGTTTATAGAATTAAAAGAGTGTATGGAATTCGCGGAATTCATAGTAATCACAAAATTTAAGAAATTCACGGGATTCAAGGAATTCGAGAAATTCGCGGAATTGAAGAAATTACCGAAATTCTTACAACACACGTAATTTGCAGAATCCCGGAATTAACGGAAGTCCATGACATCACGGATTTCCAAGAATCCATGAAATTCAAGGATTTCAAGAAAGTCACGGAATTCAAGGATTTCAAGAGATTCGCATAAATAAAGTATTATATGGAATTTAAGTAATTCGCGGAATTCATATAATTCAAGTATTAGGGGAGATCCTGAATTTAGACTAATTCATGGAATCTATGATATTCACGGAATTTACTACATTTGCGCTATTATTCTTCGTGAGAGAAATTTTCAATTTGGTGTATCGGCTGATATAAGCAAACTGTTTAGACAAATCTTGTCGGTTCCTAGAGATGTTGATCTAAAGTGCATATTTTGTTGTAAAGGACCTTATAGAAAGATAGTTCACTATCAATTAATGTCTTAAGGAACCAGGTCTTAAGGCAGTCGAAGATAAAGGTGGTATTTATCCTGAAGCTAGCGAAATTTTTGAAAATGATTTCTACGTCGATGACGTTTCATTCAAAGCCGATACTCTAGAATAAGCTCTGCATTTACAAAAGGAAGTCATTTAGCTTTTAGCTTGAGAAGGACTTCCTCTTCGAAAATGGTTCTATAATGATCCTGCATTGATAATATATAACAATGCCTCTTTTGAAAATAAAACACTAACTTTTGGAGAGTGTACTTACGATGCTAAATCCGCCCTTGCCTTACAGTGATGCCCAAAATCGGATACTTTTCTGTTTTTAATTAATAATCAAAACATAGAAACTGCTACTACAAGAATAGTTTTATCCTTGATAGCTAGTTTATTTGATCTACATGGGCGGTTAGCGCCTGTAATTGTAGAAGACAACATTTTTATGCAGGAACTTTGGTCAAAAAATCTCGGCTGGGATGATATACTCCCAGCAGATCTAACTGATAAATGGAATGCGTATTATAAAAGTTTAACTCTACTTCAAAAACGAACCGTATCGCGCTGGAATGGTCTCACCTCTAATTTTAAATCTATTGAAATGTATGAAGTTGTTGACCCTTCTAATAAAGCTTATGGGGCAGGTATTTATTTAAAAATAATTCATAAGACACAATAGGTTTAAACTTCTCTATTGATAGCAAAGTCCAAGACAGCTCATGTCATAACTGTTTGTATACCACTTTTGGAACTTTCTGCTGCAGTATTACTAGCAAAACTGGCTCAAAAAGTAGTGAAATTAATTAACCTTTTTTGAAGTACCCTTATATTGCTGGTCGGATGACACAGTTGTCTTGTCGTGGCTAAGTAAAGTGCCATCTACTTGACCTACTGTCGTTGTTAACAGGGTGGCCTTAATTTACACTTTGATTTCGGACGCTAAAAGAAAGGACGTTCCTACATCCTTGAATCCTGTGGATTATCTCTCTCGCGGTCTCACTCCAGAGGAATTGATAAATCACTCCCTATGGTGGCAAGGACCTCCCTTTTTGCATGTATCTCAGAGATACTGGCCAGATCCTGTTTCCTTCAAAATACTAGAAAATGAGGGTACAATGTACAGATCCACCTGTAAAAAAAATAAAACTGTTCTAAAATACCTATCAAAGGTTAAACTCAATTTCGCTAAAATTGAGCCTTCGTTAATAGACAAACTTGCTGAAAGAGTATCTACTTGGCCTAAATTGATTAGAATCACAGCAAATTGTCTTCGCTTTATAGATCGGATTTTAAGACGCTCAAATAAATTAAATGAATCCATAATATCTATTGATATATTAAATAGAGCAAAATTTTGTTGGTTTAAATATTTGACAGAACAACATTGTAACGGGAATTAAGTTTCGTAAAAATAATACTTCACATAAGTAAAGCACAAAATAATTTTACCAAAAACTCGAGTCACGGATTTAATAACAGAGCAAGCTCATCAGAGAACCTTTCACGGGGTCTCACAAAAAATTCTAAATATGCTCAGACAAAATTATTAGATTTTAAAAGCACGTTATACTGCTCGAAGTATTATGAACAAATGCATTACTTGTGTTCGCGAAATAGCCAAAGTCCCTTCTCAAATGATTGTAAGCTCCCTTCTGCTAGGGTTACTAGATCTCGACCTTTTAAACATACTGGTCTCGATTATGAAGGGCCAATGTTAGTTAAGTTGTGTATATGTAGAGGTAGCAAAGCCCATAAAGCATATATAGCTCTGTTAGAAGGCCTTGGTACTAGGGCTCTACATTTGGAGCTGGTACATACTTGAATCAATAAAGCCTTTCTGGCTACATTTAAACGTTTCGTAGCTCGCAGAGGATTCCGTTCCAATTTGTGTATCGACAACGGTACCAATTTTTAAGGTTCTGATAAGGAATTAAAAAGAACATTCCAAACCTAAGAAAAGATGAAACGCTACGACATTTTTTCACAGAAGAAAATATAAAGTTTGATTTTAACCCTGCTGCTGACCCTCATTTCGAAGATCTATGGAAAGCAGGTGTTAAAAGTGTAAAATATCATCTGAGTTGGATAATTGGTGATCAGAAGCTCACTATAGAAGAGTTGTCAACACTCCTTCGTCAAGTAGAGGCGAGCCTTAATTTTAGACCCTTGTCAGCTGCATAAGATGATCTGGATAATTTTTCATATTTGACTCCAAGTCATTTTTTCATAAGTTCATCTTTGTTGTCTGTTCCAGAACAATCAATTCTTGATTTGACAGAAAATTGTCTGTCTAGATAGCAGATGGTTCAACGCTTCAATGAAATTCTGTGGCAAAGATGGTCTCTAGAATACTTGCAGGGTTTGCAAAATTGGTATGAATGGAAAAAATCTCATTCAAACATTCGTGTAGGAGATATAGTTCTTTTACCAGACAAGGATGATGAATCATGTAAGTGGAATTTGGGTCGCGTTATTGCTTGTCATCCCGGTAAAGATAATTTGGTACGATCTATTACTGCCAAGACGTGTAAAGGTACTTATGATCGACCTATTATACAAGTGTGTCTCCTACCCATACATAAAAATCAGGAACCATGAAAGTTGAAATTAATTTGTCATGGCGGGCGGCATAGCCATCTCATATTTATGCACTGATATTTACAAATTTTTAGGCACATTATGATAATCAATTTGAAAAGGTAAGATATAAAATTGACAATCAATAAACGACAATTCATTCACGTTAAATAAAAGCAGCTTTCTTTGAACTAATAAACCAGATCTTCACTCTCATCCCTGTCTAGCAACAACCAATCTTTTAAAGTTTAAAAAATTAATTCTCAAAGAATTAAACACAAGGATTTGACAGAATTCTAGGAATTGACGGGTTTCTAGGATTTTCAGGATTTAAAAAAATTACGGAATTCATAGCATTTACAGAATTAAATGAATTATCGTAATTAATATAACGCACAGAATTCACGGAATTCAAATAAAGCACAGAATTCACGCAATTCAAGTACTTCACAGATTTTAAGGAAATCATGGGATAAAAGGAATTAACGAAATTCACGGAATTCAAGAAATTAAATGAATTCATGTAATTCACGAAATTTGGGGAATTCAAGCAATTCACGGAATTCACGGAATTTTGAGAATACATGGAATTAAAAGAATTCAATGCATTTTTGGAATTAATCTAATTAAAGGTATTCGTGGAATTTACTAAATTCGAGGCATGCGTGGGATTCATAGAATTCAAGGAATTCGTGGAATTCAATGAATTCAATAAATTAACTGAATCGACGGAATTCACGGAATTCGTGGAATACACAAAATTTAAATAATTTGTAAAATTAATTATATTGAAGGTTTTTAGGGAATTCAATAAGTTCATAGAATTCTTTAAATTCCCACAGTTCCATGAAATTCCCTGAATTCAATGAACTCCATGAATTCTGTGAATTCCGTGCATCACGTGATTTTCGTGAGATCCAAGAATTCTATGAGCTCCTAGAAGTTAGTGAATTTCCTGAATTCCAAGAGTTTCTCGGATTTCGAGAATTCCGTGAGTCTTAAGAATTCCGTGAGTTTCAAGAATTTCGTGAATTTCAAAAATTAAGTGAATTCCCTATTTTTTATCAATTCCGTGAATTCCTTGAAGGCTTAGAATTCTATGAATTTTTGAAATGTCAGTTCGCTGAATTCCATTAGTTGCTTCAATTCCATTAATTTCATGAATTCCGCTAACCTAGTCAATTCCGTTAATGGTACAAAAAAAATTCTGTCGCGTGAATACCTAGTTCACCATTTTAGTGTTGTAGTTTTCGTCAGCATCGTGCCTACATTTTTGTTTACTTTCTTAAACCTGTGTGCTATAAACCAATAATCGAAGGGGGTATACGGACAATAGTCATAAACCTTAGGGAAAACATCGTTAGCTATTTTTATTAGGAAATTCCAGAATATAGCCCAGAACAAACTGACTTTTAAAATCTTTAAAACTTCAAAAAAATGGGGACCGTGTATGAAAGAAGCTTCAAAGCACAAGCCTTATACTTGAAAAAAGTGGAAATAATAAGTTGCTTTCCACTTGTAACTTAATTGCTTCATTATTCCATAAATTTTAACGAATTTTTTCGAATGAAAAAGATACGGTGTTACTTTTACAATTTATATCTTGAGACAGTTGAGTTCAAGTGAATTTTAAATAAATATTTTTGTTGGTTCTGTTGGTAATGAATCCAGCAGATACAAAGAATTGAGATATCAAGAATTCTTACCCCTCTACTCAATTGTGAATAATCTATAAAAGGAGCCGCTTTTAAAGAAATTCTTCATATTTAACATCAGTCTTAAGTCATCTATCGTTATCTCAGCTCGTATCTAGGAAAAATGAAGTTCGCCTTTCCATTTTATGCGTGCGTGGCTTTGATCAATTTTGCAAGTAGGTCAACCTTATATAATAGTAAAAGCCTTTATTAATCCCAATCTTTAATTTTTCTTCCAAATGTACAATCTTATCTTCATGATTTAAACTTTGCAGTAAATTTTTGTATTTAGTGCCACGTTACCACATCATAAACTCGTAACATATGGAAATTAACAAAATAATGATTAATGCAATTATTTATCTTATTGATGAATATTGTTATAGAATTTTACTTCTTATTCACTGATATGAAAATAACAATAAATATTTGGATTGGAAATTGTTTTAACTAATTATTTTATTTTTGAGCCACGTTAACAGCTTGAAAAGTTGTAATATATGGAGATTAAAAAGTGCCAATTAACACAGTTATATAACTCCCAATCTTGTAATTTTATATTAAGTGTACAATATAAAATTTTTAAATTTAAATTTTTTAAAAATTAATATTTCTATTTAGTACCACGTCGCCGAATTGAGAGCTCGTAACATATGGAAATAAAAAAATAGAATGAACGCAATGTTTAAGTTTATTTATTTATATTAATCTAAAATTAGTCTACTCATTTTACAATATAAAATTTGAGTTTAAAAACATTTTTAATGATTATTTGTTTATTTAGTGCCACCTTACCAGATCCAAATCTCGACTTAAATTAAAACTTTAATACTACCATATAAAATTCATAATTAAAATTTTTATTTCAAAGTTTGTTTGAATGAATATGTCAAATTCAGTGCCATGTTTACCAGACTGAAATATTGTAACAAATGGATATAAAAAAATTACGAGAAATGCAATATGTTACTCACGAAATTTGATCAATTTTAATCTTGAATTTGACTTTCAGATGTACAACGTAAAATTTACAAATTTAAATTTAAACATTTTTTAATATTAGTATTTCCATTTAGTGCCACGTTTTTAGATTCAAACCATAGAACATAACGTATAAAACGAATGACTAGTAACGATATGTTTAATTTTATTAATAAATATTACATTTTATATCAAATTTAACGTTAACCATATAAAAATTTCATTTCATATTTTTCATAACATGGCAACTTTGTAAGGCTGTACATTTGGAGTGATTGCTAGATAGTGGGATTAGCAATATGAGTCGGAGCAGAGTGATCGAAGTAATTGAAATTCTTTTTCAAAGTTTTCGAAAATCATTGGAAATTTTTTAAATCCTGCAAAATATTTTATTATATTATCAATTTATTACAATAAAATAATTATTTTAAGTTTTCTTAAAATCTTGAAGATCAACTTAAAATTTTCTTACAAAATACAAATGCACATATTCACATTTAATTTGGTCAAAGCATGTCAAACAGAATGCGATTTTTATTTCAAAAACATTTGTTTAACAAAAGCTAAGAACCGAATGCTTGCCCTTAGCGTTAAAGAATGATTTGCAGTTAATTTTTTTTCTTAAAAAATCATTTTTTACAATGAAATTACTCCTCTGATAATAATTGTAATGTGTTAAACTTATAGAAATATAAAAAGAGCGACTAAAATCCAGAGCTTCTTTCCAGTTTACTTTCACTGATACATGCTAATCTATGCATTTTTTGCTCGTTTTTTAATGATCAAAAAGTGGAAATGAAATGAAATGGCTAAATAATCGACCCTCTCTATAAATCAATATTTCAATGACTGTACCCGCTACAAGATATGCAACCACAAATTTCGCGACTTTTTTGCTTATCTTCGGACCAGCAGTTACTTTTCCAGTTTAAAAAAATGGCATGATCCTTCTTTTTATAGATGTTGGTGCTATGAATAATGGCAATGGATCTCGTCCTGTTCCATCTACAGTAGTTATTGCTGCGCCCCCTGCGCACCCACTTCGTGCTTCTGATTTTCCGAGAATCCATCCAGGTAATGCTGATTCTTGATCCAGCTGCTTAGTTCTTATCTTCTGAAAAACAGCCATTTTTTATTGTACACAAACTTCATAAATCACTTTCTTACAGATATCGATGCTTGGACTAATCATCGTCATACTCATCCAACTAGAATTCTCAGTCATATTCCTAATCATCCTGATCTTCCAAAAAAACAGATACAGATAGCAAAAGTGGTAAATGGCTTTACTACCGATTGGCACTTACTTCAAGGTGAACTCGTTCCTAATTCAAGAATTTCATTGTGCCATAGTCCACATGGGTACGCTATTGTTGACCTTCAGAATAGAGAACGCTTATATGCATGTCTCAAACCCTTTTTGTTTCATAGCGAGACTAAAAGCAGGGAGTATACTCGTGGCCCTCAAGTATACCTTGCTTTTGTAATAAGAGATGGTCAGCATAGACTCGAAGCCGATCTTGCGCCTAGAAATGAAAGGTCAGCACTCGACTCTGAGGGATTTCTATTTCATGGTCAAGCCGTACGTGATCTCTTTGAGTTAACGCAACCTCGCGGACGTGTTCGTTACGTACTGCCGAATAATATTGAAGTCGAGGGGGACTTACATCAATATCCTGAATCACCTATATATACAGATTAATATTCTGCATGTTGAGTGCTAATGAAAAAGAATTTCCTTACGTTATCTTTTTGTTTACGAATAGCTCTGTGCCCATGAATCCCGATCGGCTTATGTGGCTAGAGATACCATTATGTCACGCTTGGTATACGTGACGAGTGGCGTAGAAAATTCTCGGTCGTGGAAAATTCTACTGGCAATTTTCCATTCAGGCAATCTTCCCGACTGCATCGAAAGAACAGGCAAGTCTTGCATCATAAGAGGGCAACGCAAGAGCGCAAACTTGGAGCCTCCTACTAAAGCCCTCTAGTGGAACGCGGCCCAAAAGCGGCAGTTAGGGGTTTGCGTGAGATACGCAACAGTTTTTCTTTTATTAAGTAGCTATCTTCAAGAAAAAACTTTGAGATTTCTTAAGTTCTTAGTCTTTAAAACCTGAGTTCATAAATCTTCTTTAAAAAGGAAAGATCCCTAGAGCGAAAGCAAGTCTACCCTGTGAATTCAGTCCCAAGGATAGTCTTTTCTCAAGCATTGTGCGTATTTCAAGGAAAACTCTGATATGCTGATAAATATTTTCTTACTATAGATGGGTCTTTGCTCTACTAAAATCGGGAGATTTAATACAGATCACTGAACCTTAGAATGGTGATATCCTTTTTTGAAAAGTGAAATTGTATCGCAAATATTTCATATGGGAAACATGAGATTATTGATACATCGTTGATGATATGCAAAGTGTATTCTCGCTTAGTCCTAATGCGGCAATATGAATTAAAGAAATAGGATTATGAATCAAAAATGGAGAAGAACGTATGATTTCCATTTAGACGAAAGCTACTTCCTAATCTACAAATAGATTTAAGACTAATAATTATAGTCGATTAATGAATATCAATAAGAGTGTTTTGTTTAAATAAAAAATGTTTGAATAAATGTGTGAATTTTAGTAAGTAAAATAGCTCACGGCTTAGACATTGGATATAAGTAAGGTATAGTTACATCTATTTAATAAAATAAATATGAGCGAAATGAAATCGTATTCTTTCTCCATGCGAGACTGATGCGAATAGCTAATGTTATATTACAGTTTTTAAGGAAAGTGTATGCTTTACACTAAGAGTTGCCTCATAATCTACCTAAAAAGTAATGTTTGATTTAATGTTGACATATTTATATTTTCCTGAAGAAAAATAGTAGAATTTTGAGATTAATGTATTTGAAAGTAATTTATAGGTTAACCTAACACATTGAAAATAGAGGGAAGCACACAGCGGCTTGCTGGCAACAGGCACCTGCTCTTGTTGTAGCTGCTAAATCATAGATCATGCTGTGTTTTCTAAGTATGCCTGGAGGCAATTACTCAACCTTTCTTTCTGTGTCCATACCTGCTGAATTCACTTCTTCTTCGTTTTCCGTTGATACTGATTTAGTTCCTGCTGCTCAACCGAAAGCTCAACCGACTTCGAACAAACGCTCTCTCCTCGATCGATATACCTAATTGTCACGGGGTAGATTAGCATGAAAAAGTAGATTAGTATAGATTTTTGACTATCAATTTGCCTCTTGAACGTGGAGTCTTCTTCAACCTCATTGCGCCCACTCCCGATGGACCATATTTGGACGCCGCGATGAAGAAGAGCAAACAGCTCTGCCCGAGAAGTCTCGTAGCTCGGCCCTCTAGGTATCAAAACCTCGCGAAGAGAACGTGCCTCATGCAAATGTGCTTGACGAATCTCCGGAAATAAAACACTCAGACACTGGGCACGTTGTTAAAACACACAACCCTGTCATGTATTAGACTCTAGTCAGTAGTTCCAATCTATTCGAGTTTGAAGCTTTTGAAACGCGTTGTGGATATGCATTCACAATTTGCAGATTAAAAAATAAGTATTCTTTTCTCATGAGATAAAAACTGCTAACACTGCCTTACAGTTGAAAGGGAATCTATTCTAAATCAATAACATCTTACTAATTTCACACCATTTTTTCTTAAAAATACAAAAAATGAAAGAATTTATCGCATTTCACTGACATAATTTTTACGCGAAAGTCACCCCAGCCTTGTCACAAAAACTATTGGGGAAATTGAATCCCATGATCTCGTGTTAGCATAAAGCATTTCACTAATTTTTGATTAAATAAAGTGTTAAAAGTGCCAAAACAACTAAAATAATTATACCATAGATAGGTATATTTTGTTGATATTGAAATCATAAATAGAATCCTAGTCTCTCTGTACATATTTATGTATAATTAAATTGTCCTACAATCTTTGAAATTTTACGCAGGAGTTTGTGTTAATATAAATCGAGTTAATATATAAATAGAGCACCGTTTAGTAAAAGTTTCTATTGCAACACGAAAGCTGGGGAATCCTATTCTGAAGACAGTGCTGAATTAGAGTCTGCACTCGTCTGGAATGCGGGGGTCCGTCAGCATCGCCTGGGAATAATAAAAAAAGTCTCGCTTCAATAGAAATAATATTCTGGGTGTAGGGCTTAGGTACCAATCTCTTATATATAGCTTTGACGACTATGCATACCTTGCATCTTGTTAGTACCGCCAAAGCGGAATCTGTCAGATTTTAGGCTATTTAATATGTTATTAACAATTAATGATTAGGTCATCCAATCTGGAAGAATGCCAAATGGCGAACCTCCGGATTCCAAAACAAATGTTTTTTTTTTCAATTTCGCTTGTAAGGCCTTGTTTCAAGTGAGCATCAACGTGGATACACGCGGGTGGACAGGCTACCTACAACAATAGAGTTGTCGGATTCTGTGGGGTGCCTACAATATACGGGAGACTAAGCCATGGGCCAAGAAGGCTTCACAGAATATTCGCATTGGGCGGGATTCCTGGTCGTACAAAAGTACTGGGATACACAGGAGCAAGCAGCCGCGGAGAACCGGCGCGTTCACAGAGTCAGCGCACCCTTGCGAACATCAGCGATTAGCGCACGACCAGGGCTGACTCGCAAAACTCGGATCTCGACGATGTGCCATCACGGTACGTGGAACTGAACTAACCACTTTTTTGCTCCCTAATGGCTTCTCTCACTCTGCCAATATTTAGTATCAGTCCGCTGACTCGAATGGGGTTCCGACTTTTACATTCGGCAAAGGATGCAGATGTCACTTTGATTCATTTGTGACTATAAACTCTAAATGAAAACATCGTGGGAACGATACATAAAAAAATATCAGAAATTCCAAAAAGAAAGATTAAAAACATAAAATTACATTAAGAGAAATTACAAGAGGACGGGAGACGCTGCCAGTTTCGTTGCCTTCTTTTTTCTGTTTTGTTTAAAATAACTTCTGCTACTTCAACGTCATGTGTCAATGCAGTAAGAACATGTCGTTGACATTTTTAACTGCGAAACTCGGTCGATTGAGCTACGTGAGGTAAAACCAAGTATCCTTTTTTTATCGAAAATTAATATGATAATTGTTTATTTCTCTGAAATTAAATTATTAAACCACTAAAAATACTTCCGTTGGTTCTAGAAAAACTACCCGGCTCCCTTGAGCAAATTAAATTGTAAATGATTTATTTAACCTTGGTAAATTAAATTTAAAAACCAATCGAAAACCTAAAAAGAGGGTTATATATAACCAAATTTATAAATAGATCAAAATATACCTATACCTATACCTATATTTAGGTTCAGCAAAAAAACATACATGAATCATGGAACGACTTATCGCTGATCAAGCAGAAGAAGCCATATAAGTCAGACGTAACAAACCAATTCATTATAGCCGAGCAATGGATGAACCACGACTCCCGCACAGCGAGACCGAAACGGAACCAGCGATTTTGTTACTTTAACTAGCTCTGAGGAGATCTCGTTGACCAAAGAAGTTTTAAGAGTGATACAAAGTACGATTTAGTCATCGTAATCTTTAACCAAGATTTCATCGGTTGAGGTTTCCTGCCGATAAAATCGTACTGAAAAAGCAAAGAAACCGCATATGTCAGTGCCTACTTAGTGCTTTTTCTTTACCAGTACCTTTACCTTTTTCTTTTGGATGTTTGAAATTGGAGTGAATATAACGTATCTCCTAAATGGAATGAGACACGCCAAAACATAATTTTTTTTTTTTTCAACTTCAAAGTAGTATATTA
>NC_046660.1:13780603-13798933 GCF_010883055.1 Belonocnema kinseyi
AATCAAACACATTTTTGACAATTTGAAGAAAATTCTAAAACAGGAGTCGGTTTGGTTGCGGCCAGGTACTGTAAATAACTCTGCCCGTCCTGTACGTGACGAATACAACCGGAACATAATGTGAGCAACCGATCACATCTCAGTGCGGTTTAGGTACTGAAAATCAGCAGAAACAGCTACTGAAAACGCACTGGAGCCCAGTGCCGTTCTCTAGTACGTTTTCAGTTGTTTTTCATCGACAGGGTTAGGTTTGATTTCGTTACATTCTCATTTTAAGCTTGAAACGCTGAAAAAGCAATACAAAATAAATTTTTCAAAGCTGTAGCCCCATCTTCTTCCCTTACAAAAGTACTCACAAGAAGAAGCTGAAAGAATATCTTTACCACTTCCAATGAAGTTTTCCAGAAGAAATTTTCAAAAGAAGAAAATTTCACGGGGACCCGCCGAAACCAGAACCAGATACGTTTAAAGTCAAAGTGTCAAATAAAACATCCTCACGCTAATTCCCCCAGTTTAGAATATACGTTATGTAGGTGTTTCGTTATTTATACCGTGTCACATGAACTATAATATAATTTATTGATAGTATTATATAAACTGCATTTAAATAATTGGATACTTGGACATTTATCTACTCTTAAACGACATGGAAAGTACGGGATAGAATTGGATTAAGGTGAAAAGGAACCGTACCTAATATAAATAAAGTGTGAAACAGAAACAAACCATAAGTGTGAGGGATCGGAGTCAAAGGGGAAGACACCGGAAGAAGACCAGGACGACACATCCGTAGCTACGATCAATCCAGAATCCCTTGAATCTGAAGCATAACTTAAACACTAACATTAAGAACTGTCTGACAGTTCGTAAAAACTGCGAAGATAGCAACATAAAGCAGACGCTCACCAGGACCCATTAGTGGAGGGCCACAGACTAGCGTGACTGTACAAGAATCCTGCATCGATCCCTAGATGCAGCACTAACCAGTCCTCAGCATAACCGTTGACCACACTTTACTACGCAAGAGTGTCTACCTAAACAATCAGCCAGGCAGGGGTAGCACGAGGCGTTAGTTCAACTACTAGCGGCGAGTGGCAGCACTGGACGGGCCACCGTAGCAGACACAACGACCCCTGCAACGCCACGTGGACGAGCGACCTCGTGGTGGCTAGAGAGGGGAGGCAGACGCGCGCCGGCGACGTTGCTAATAGTTGGTACCAGACAATCGACTGAGGCCGCACAGAAAACTCGTAAGCACCAGCGGAAAACAGATACAAGACTACGAAACAAAAAAAAGTAAGAATTGGCTCGAGGACCGAAGAAACGAGAGAACGAAGGGTTAACACGAACGAAGTAGCCAGAAAATGAAAGAAAATATGAACTGCCGAAATACCATAGCAGGAGATAGTGGGTACAAAGTAGGTAGACTTTGTTTTACAATTTTTAAATGACTTTTTCGCCTTCATTTCTGGTTCGTCTCTGAAGAGTAAAGCCTCTTTTCAGTATCAGGAGGCCAGTACAGCTTTTTGACTATTAAGTTGTCTTCTTAGACCTCGTCGAGCCTATTCCGGGAGGACACTCTTTATCTACTTAAATATTGTTTTCTGAGATGAAAACATCGATTGCAAGTTTTTGGAGAATAAATCTCCGAAAGGCTCGAATTAATTAATTGATCTAACATGAACTGGTGTAAAATTGATTTTTTTATCAATGTTCTAATGCAATTAGAGATATTTTAAGCGGTTATGTGAGTCGAGTGCCAAGCACTGTTCACAAAGGGGCTAATAAATGGGGTTAGCAGTAATAATACCAAAATAATAGCAGCAATAGGGGCTGTCGATCAATCAGCTCCTGGAAGACCTGGTGGCACAGCCGCCGCTTAAGTTTGGCCTGCCGGAGAGCCAAATTAAGATGAAACGATTGTGTTAAACCCTCTAGGACTTAACATTTTTTCCTTCCTGCGCCACCTCCCTTTCTTCTTTTTCTCTTGAAATTATCTTTGCGTGATCCATTTGGATTCACACGAGTAGCTGAGGAAATAAAATGAGGGTTGTTTTTTGGACGCTGTGTGGACCGCAGGTCATTGCCGTGCCGATTCTAAAAATTGAAGATTGGGTCAAGAGGGACCTCGACTCAGAGATCCAAAAGACCCGTGTTAGCTGGGCTCTTTCACCCGTCTATCATACTACAATGATGCATACTAGGAGAGCCCATTTATAGGAATCCTTTCCAAATCACCCAGGAGAGCCCGTTTATAGGGTTCCTTTCATCCATATCTATACGCATGCAGATCAAGGTCCGTTTGACACTTATGTCTCACACGCTTTATCCTTTCGACCAACTACAAGTTCTTGTAACCCCTAGATGAATTATCTCATAGATTGACTTTGAAGAAATTGTGAAACATCTAGGAAAGAAGCTTAAAATCACAAGCCCAAAGGATGAACAAACTTCAAAATAATTAGTGGCTTTCTTTTTTTTAATTTATTCATTTATTACTCCGCAAATATTTTCGGATTTTTTCTAAGGAAAAAGATACTTGATTACTTTTCCAATTTATAGTTTGAAACGGTTCAAAAGAATATTCAACAAACATTTTTTGTTGATTTATGACTGATAAATCCATAATCTATGAAGATATCAAGGATCTTTACCCCTCTACTCAATTGTAAATAATGTATACTCGTAAAATAAGTCGCTTCTGACGAAACTCGTACTTTTTAGCATTAGTCTCAAGTTCGTAACCTTCACAATTACAACTTTGCAATTAATATTTTCATTTAGTACCCCGTTGCCTGATTAAAATCTCGAAACATATGGAAACTAACAAAATAATGATAAACGCGATGTTGTATCTTGTTGATAAATATTATTCTTAACTTTTACTTATAAATGATTAATATTATATTTAAAAGTAATATTTGGATTTTAAATTGTTTTAAATTAATATTTTATTATTATGCCACGTTACCAGATTAAAATCGCGTAACATATGTTAATGAAAAATCAGAAGAAATGCCATGGTTTAGTACATTTTCCAACATTAGTCTGAAATTTTTCTTCTTGTTGTAGAATAAAATATTTAAAATTGAAATTTGGAAACATTCATTGATAAAGATCTCCATTTAGTGCCATGTTATCAGATTAATATATTGTAAAAGATAAAGATTATAAAATTATAAATTATAAAATATTTGGATTTATACTTGAAGGCAATGCCACTTTAACAGTTTCAAAAGTTTTGGAAATTTTCCTAACGCGATTTTATAAATCCTAATCTTCAATTTGACTTTTAAGTGTACCACATAAAATGTACAGTTCAAACTTTTATTACATTCTTTTGGAATGAATATATTTATTTGTCGCCACCTATAAACGTTCTTCAATTTTAAAATATCTAGTACAATTTCCTGAGCAGTTTTCCTTGCGCCTGTGTGCGTCTGTGTTGACGTATGGATGCGTGTAAGAATCTGTGTATGCATGTCAAAATATTTGGTGAATATCTTCACTTGAAAACGGTTGCAGATGAATATGTTTTTGAAGGCCTTACGTTTATTACTTGTATCTTAAGAATGACCAAAGGATTTCTAAAAAATATTTACTTCTTAAATTTTTTGTAAAAATAAGCATGAAACTGGAAGAGGGATATGGAAAATTACTATTTCATGTGCAAAATTTAATTTGTCTGGTTTGTGCTTGTTTTACCAAAAATTTGTATTATTTTGTAATTTTGTATTATTTGTAAATTTGTTTCAATTTATAATAATGAAAACTTTAATATTTTCTATTATTTAAAAAGTCACTTATCCTGTTTTTATGAGAAGGTTAATACATTTGCTAACGGGAAGCAAAGTGCTTGTGAAATGAGCACCAAACAAAATATAAATTATTAATACAAAATACATTTATTAATATTTTGGGGTGTTTATTCACCAAAATAGAAAAAAATAAATAAATAGACGCTAGAGGAAAGCGACATTCGCATTACTCAGGCGCATCTGAGTTAATTTTCTGATGAAAATAATTTTGATTTTTGCATAAATTAAATTCCTACATGCGACTATTATTTCAAATTATAATTATACTAGAAAATTTAAAAGAGCGAATTAAAAGAGCCAATAAAAGCACATGTACGTACTATACAACAAATGAGGTATTCAACAACAATAAGTGCAATATCGTTGACGATTTTCTTGCACCAATTTGATAAAATAGTTTTAGGCTTTAAGGGATACATCATAAGGGAACAAAGATTTTTTTAGTTTTTTGAATGTTCAAGATTGTGCATAAGTAGGATTGAACGTAACTAAAAATGTTTTTCGTATGCAAAAAGCAAACCTTCTATTCTTTAAAATCCAGTTCCTAAAGTTTGTAGTTAATGTAAAGGTAGCAGGAAGGGAAGAGTTCATTCAGCTGTTTCAGTTGCTTATCTATAGCGTTTTTCCGTTGTTTGTTAGTGAGGTTAACATGTAAGTGAAGTGACAAGGATACATAATTGACCCCCCCCCCCTTAGAAATAATATTTCTGTGACTGTACCCATTACGAGATATGCAATCAACAATTCCGCTGCCATAGAGCTTATTTTTAAATGAAGAATTACTTTTCTAGTTTATAAAAATGTAATTAGTCCCCTTTTCACAGAAGTCGATGCTATGAATAACAACTCTGGAGACGGTCGTAATACAATTGGAGTTATGGTTATTCAAGAGCGTCCGTCACGACGTTTACGTGCTGCTGATTATCCCGAAATCCATCCAGGTAATGTTAATACTTCATCCCGCTAAGTTAGTACTTATCATCTGAGTAACAGTTATTTTTTCAGTTTACAAAAATTTCTCAAATAACTTTTTTTCAGATATCGGTGCTTGGGCTAATTATAGTCATACTCATCCTACTAGAATTCTAAGTCCTGTTCCTAATCAACCTAATCGCCCACAACAACAAATAAGGATATCAAAAGTGGTGAATGGCCGCACTACAGATTGGCATTTACTTCAAGGAGAACTCGTTCCTGATTTAGAAATTGCATTCTGCCATAGTCCACATCGGTACGCCATTGTTGATCTCAATGATAGCGAACGCTTATATGCATGTCTCAAACCCTTTTTGTATCATAACGAGACTAAAAGCATGGATCATACCAGTGGCCCTCAAGTATACCTCGCTTTTGTAATAAGACAAGGTAAGACTAGACTCGAAGCCGATCTTGCGCCTCGCGATGAAAGGACAGAACTTGATTCTCGCAGACTTCTGTTTCATGGCGAATATTTTCGTAACTTCTTTCGTTTGCAACCTCTCGGGCACGTTCGTTGTGTACTGCCGAATAATACTGAAGTTGATGGAGACTTACATCAATATCCTGATGCGCCTGCACCCAGGGGTAATACACAAAATACGTGATTCAATTCAAAGGAAAAACTATCACGACGTGAAGGGGATTCTATTTTGTGAATTACCCGCTATTAAATGTATGAAAATGGAAAATGTCTTTGAATGTTTAGAATCCCTCCATGGAATTTGAATAAAATAATGGTTTTACTGAAAATAAGTTTTCTGGGTCTCGCCTTCACGAGTTTGCCTGCGTCATTTTATAGTTCACGTGCGGTTGGGTCTTCATAAATTACGCTTCGATTACATAACGAGCGACTTTTGTATGCCCCACTTGGTGGGCGTGACAAGCGACTTTGACAGGCCCGTAGAAATTACCACTGTCTAGACGTACGGTTCAAGTTAAAGTTAAATTTAAAGCATTGCTTAAAGTAAACATAATCTCATGCAGACGAATATTAATGTAATATTTTTCGGATATGAATGATGTGAATGTTTCGTCGTATACGTTTTTTGTGATTCAATTTATGAAAGGTGCAAGACGGAAACACTATTTCAGATAAGAGAATGTATCAAGTAATAAATGGAATTATTCTTAACTCAGCGTGGCACTACTTTATCTCAACTTCAAGTGCTCATTTTACAGAAACTTAATTATACATTATGATGTTCTGTTTCTTGGGCCCTTAAGAGCCACTGGATCTCTCAATCGAATCGCACGGATGCATTGACTCGACTTCTTTCTCTGTGTGTAGACAAACTGAATTAATTTTCTCTCCGTTGTAAAAAATAATATTTACTTTAGTTGTAAAAGATTGAATTCTCTTTAATATTTGGGATTTTAGTATAAAAGTTGTCAGGTATTTTGTGATGTTTTATAGCAACGTTATAAACAAGGGAATTTGTTTCATTTTATACTTGGGTAATGTGATCCAAAAATCTTGTGTTGACATTCAGAATTTCAAGTATATTTCATAAAATGAAGTGATGAAAATGCCGAAATAAAAATTTATTATTATACAGACGCACAAATAAATCAAATGTCATTATTATTATTAAATGATTTATTATTTTCAGATGCACGATTAATTTTAAATTCAAGTTTTAATGCAATTACAGAAATTTTAAAAGGTTATGTGACTTTTGTGGCAAGAATTTGTGAAGCGGCGTGCCAATACTTTCGTTAGCGGTGCCAGTTCTTACATTTTGGAACTAAATACATATTTCCAATAAGTTTTTAAGTTTTTGTCATCTCTAAATAATTATTCAACATGCAAGTGTGCTCAGCCTTAAATTTTAAAGTAAATATACTTATTATTATTTAAACATGCTATATTCTATGCGTTTAATTATTTCCTAAGGTTCCATAAAATGTGCCTCAAGGATTTTTTGCCAAAGCCTAGCTATTGTAGGGTACTCTCATAGTACATGCAGAGTTGTTTCATCATCCCAGTCGCATTTTCTGCACTCTGTCGTGCGGTTGTATCCTGTTGGGCGTATATGATAGTTTAAGTGGTTATGCCCTGTGAATATCTGAACCACTATTCATATTTTTGTTTTCAGAACCAAGGATTTCTTTAGGTCTCTCCATCCTGTAGATATAGCGTAAGATATATTTCGCCAGAATTTGGCCAACGGGCCTGCCTAATAGTTGCCCTTGATCACTGTGTGCCCAGGGACACATATGAGAGCAACTTTCCGTTTTCTGCAAGTTGTTTTAATGCAATTTGAAATTCCCAAATCAGTTCTAATAATGTGCTGATTTCCGTACAGAAGGTAGTGTTGCTTGAATGTCCGAGCAGTTCGTAATTTGTGTACCGAAAGCGTTTCCTTCTAATAATGTTTCAACACAACGAAGACGACAAGAACCTCCACCTGAAAGATAGTAGAATGTCATTCAGGTGAATCTTCTGCCCCCACCTCCTCCTTGTAGTATCAAAGATTCCTGCTCCTAGATATTTCCACATATCCCTCATTGGATTCTAGATGCGGAAAGCCTTCGCGAAGTTGAAACGTTTTGTTGTTTTATATTGTCTTGTCTCTAGAATCGGCAGTGTGGTGGGGCCACTCAGGTGCCGAGTGAGCTGTATGCAGGAGCCTTCTTTTCTGGATAGCGGAGTAAAGTTATGCAAGCATTTTCGGTACTCGATCTCACATCAATCCAAAGGCTCTTCTGCATATCCAAAAAGTCATGACAAACTATCTGCAGTACCATGCTCGTATTTTTGGAATTTACCAAGAACCCTGATCTATCGCACCAGTGATCCACGATGTGCACCGCCAACCTTGTATACGCATCGAAGTTTCACTATGAGTTTTCCTAACTGGAATTAAAAGTCATCATCATATCTCTGGATATAGTACTCATCTTTATTTAGTCTACGGAGAAAGTCATCCTCTATCCTGTACAACAGGGAGGGGGGAAGGTTTGCACTTTCAAAAAATTGATGTTTCTTTCTTTTCGTTTCTTATTGTTAAACATTTCAAGAATATACTCCCAAAATTTTAAGTCGATCTGAGCAAAACTTTTGAATTTATTTTCTAGTTTGTCTTCTGTCCTCTAGTAGTACATCACTGACAGCTGCGGGCATCTGAAACTTTAAACGCGTTTTTCTCAAAACTACTTGTACAAAGTCCGTGTTTACTGCCATTTCAAAACTACTTCACCGATTCAATTGAAACCTGGTACACATTTTCTACCTATAAAATACCTCTCCCCAGCGTTTAGTTACAATTTTTTTTATTGAGCGCGTTTTCCACCCTAGAATGGTGGAATTTTTCGTGGAAAATAGCAGATTACACTTTAGATGACCACCATCATTTTAAAATGCATAAAAAAATAATCAGAGAAAGTTTGGGGAGGATTTAATGAAAAAAATACAGAATATTGCCAAAAGTATACTTAACAATGTATAAAAAGTTTAAATACATTTGCTGAAAGCACACTCTTAAAAAAATCGCAAAAAGAGTGTTTTTACGCCGAAACCTTTAACCACTCGCCCTTTACCTAACCATTCGCCACATTCACTACATCATTCACCTTCCGCTAAATGACTTCAGGATGAGTATTACTGAAAACATACTCTCTATCCTAGAACTCCAATTTTGCCAAAACGACATGGAGTGCCGCATCTACTGAGTTAACTGTCTGAAAAGCATGCTGCCCTTTTTGCGGCGGGTTCACCAAAAGGACCTTATCCCTGATATATATCTCGACCAGCTTAGCTTATGCACCAAAATAATATGCATACCCTTCATAATTTTGCATGTCCTTGGCCTTTTATCGCGCGGCCCTTTATACATAGTGTCACACACTGTCAAGACACTAATCCTTCCCCTGTATAACCAGAGTTCTTGGATTATGGCGAACTATGCCTGCACCAACGGCATGCGTCTGGCTAGAATCGCTGAGGCGCCTTTGCTATACTGCAAATTAATCTGCATCATGGATATTCCGTCTCAACCATTGCAAGGATAATTCAGGCACTTCCGGACGATTCTAATCTCTCTATGAATGCTAGTTGAGTCCCTGAAAGGTCGACGTGTCCGCGCTCAGATAGATGTCGTTGAAGCCCCTGTCTAATCAGGGCCTTCTACCTTTCAAACACCCTGTATAGGCGCATTTCTCTGGAGTGCTTTTTTCTCTTATACATAGGATGAGCCTAAAAAAGTGCTCCAGGTGTTGATTCTGTAACTACTGTCCCTTTGAGGTGCCTTGGCTACTGTTAGACAGCATCTCTTATCTTTTCTTATGTGACATTTTGCTGTCGGTGTTCCTTTCGTAGTCCTAACAAAAGCTAGGCTAACAAGAAAAACATAGAAAATCCATAATCCCATAATAAAGAACCGATAATCCCGCCCACTAGCTACAAGATCCCGTGATCCCTAGAAAGAGAATAAAACACAATATTTGTTGTTCAAATACTTGAATTTTTAACTAGAAAAGAGAAGTTTGCATCGAAAAATGTAACATTTAATTTTACAGTTGAAAAAACTATGCATCCAAAAAGAAATCGAGTAATCGACGTGCGTAAAGCTGGAACTTTGCCCAAAGAACGTCAGACCTATGTCATGATTAAGGGCTCAGTTAAGGCTCATTTCATACCCAAACGCCAAATTTTGGGCTCTGAATTTCAAGGTTCACTTAAGGCTCTCCAACGCTCCCAAAATCAATGACCCGAAACCATCCCTTTCCATTGAAAACTACACCTTACTTAATAGTGCTTATAAACTGCACTAAATATGCATAAATCATAATACTGAGTGTATCAGAATTAAAAGCTTATTGAAGGCTCTTGTATGACCTAACCGCAATTTTTCAAAAACAACCCCTATCATAAATAAACTACCATATAAATTAAATATGCACTAATCTGAAAATTCAGTATATCAGAATTGAAGCCTCTTTCATGCCCCAAAATCTATTTTCCAAAACCATCCCGTGACTTTGAAAAACTACCCCTCAATTAAAAGTGCTGCTGAAGTGAACTCAATATGCACTAATCATAAAACTAAGTACAAAAGAATTAAAGGTTTATCTTAGGCTCTCTAACGTCTTGAAACTCAATTTTTGAAAACCATCCCTTCACATTAACATACTACGCATTACTTAAAAGTGGTGATCAAGTGTACTAAATATGCACTAATCATAAAACTGAGTACATCATGATTAAAGCCTCATTGAAGCCTCTTGCATGAACAACGGCGCATTTTTTCAAAAGCAACCCCTATAAAAAAAACTAATAAATTTTCAGATTATTGCATATTTAATCTTTAGGGTAGTTATTTTATGATCGAAGTTGTTTTTGAAAAATTGTGCCGTGGGTCATGCAAGAGACTTTAAAGAATCTTTAATTCTCATGTAATCAGCTTGATGATGACTGCATATTTAGTTCAATTTATTAATACTTTTATGCAAGGGGCAGTTTTTTAATGTCAAGGGATGGTTTGGGAAAATCGATTTTGGATTCGTTAAAGAGCCTAAATATAAAACTTTAATTCCTTATTAATGCTAAAGGTTCTCTACACAAGATTTTTGTACATTGAGAGCCAAGCATCCAAAGTCTTATGGTGGACCTGTTTTCTCTTTTTCTCCTCGGACCTGTGAAGTTGGTCGGGATAAGGTTCTATATTTTGCTTCTATTTTCTTATTACTCTACGTATAGTTATCGCATTTCACATTTGTTATTGCTTTTGCTTACAAACTCTGCACTTTTACTCCCATTTATATTTTTGTGAAGCCGTTTCTTGCTTCCTTTAAAGTCCTGTTGTATTCTCTTTTCTCTTAAACGCGGTTGTAAAATTTTTTAAATCTCCAGCTTATACATTTAGATCCTAGGTCGAAACTTTCTATAAAAATGAATTAGATTTTATGTACGGAGAAGTATAATTTTAAAGAAGAATCGCATATAAGAATGTAATTTAAATAAGAATTTAATTTGTGCTATCAACCAATTAACTTACAGATGCCCCTGTATTAACCGATAGTTTGTTAGAGAATGGTTTTCGAAGAGGAAGAAAATCTGATCGAGTGCTGCTTTACACTAGCGTCTGTTTTTTTTTGTGCTGTTTTGAAATACATTTATTTTCAAATTTCATAAGGGACTTCTCCGTTTCAAACTTCCTCAATGGGGAAGTTTCTCTGGAGTCCTTTTTCCTATTTCCCATTGGATGAGCGTAAGGAGATGCTCAAGGTATAGATTACATAGCTACTGTCCTGATGAGGTGCCTTTCTGCTGTTTGTTTTGCTATCGATTTTACTTCCGTGGTTTTTTTGGTGACTTCTTTCTGCCCGAATCTAATAAGGGGGCAAGACACGGCGCTTAAAGATTTGTCAGCACTGGTGCCATTCAGTCCATGATACGGCGAACACATCATCGCTTGAAACCATAGGAACTCTCGCCTTCGATATTTCTGGGGGCTTCGCTCTTAACCTATGAAAGTATCGCTTCATAGTTAAGGTCCCACTCACAGGAGTCCGTAAGATGCCCAGAGGAGCTACTACTGCGGATTTTTTCAACAATAAATTCAATATGACCAGGATGAATTTAAATACTCACACTGTGGTTCCAGTGATCATCAAGAATGTGCAGACAGACTCAAACATTGTTTGACTCTCTATGGGCGAGATTCTGTGGCTCAAAGCTATGTTTGTCAGTGAGTGAAGAAGAAACCGTTTGATGAAATATCGACTAAATCAGGATAGCTGCAATAAAAAATAAAATAAAAATATGAGTATGTCTTAAAATTCTTTGTTTCTAATTGTAAAGCTCAATGCTTATACTCCAAACTCTTCATTGTGGGGCCGACTGATCTAGTTTTATTCTAGCGTGGTTAAGTTCGCAAGGGTCTCTTTAGGAACGCCACATGCTCTTCCAATCAACCCCACCTGCATGTAGAAATTCTCCCTTTCTTAAAAATGTATCAACCAACTAAATTCTCGTACCTCCAAGTACCTTGTAAAGGAATTTATATCAACTCCATTGAATATATTCATATTTAGTATATGAAAATATAATAAGAAAGATCACTGGATCCTCATACCTGTTACTCAAACAACCACATGCCGCTTTGTCGTCTGATGACCTCATATTTGTCTTAACGGACAAAGAATATCAAAACATCTTTATAAGAACTATATACCACATTCTTCGCGAAGCAACTCAACTCTTAAATGCAACCAGAATCAATAAATCGTGCGAGTCATCTTGTTACTGAAACCATCGATAACCACCTTTAAAATAAGTGGTGTGACAATCAGTCTACTAATGAGTTCATTTGGGACACAAATGACAAATAGCCTCACTTCCAGAATGGTTAAATGTAATAAGCAAAATAAACAAGCAAAAAAATAAAGGAAGAACTTAACAGCAATAATTAGCCAGGCGAGAAAATAAAACGAGAATATATTTCACATTCCAAAAGAGTCCACTTTAGAAGGGGATGCATAACCAGAAAAAATTATATGAGAAAATAAGAAAAACTTTAAACCACTTCACAGCAGTGATAATAGAGAAGAAATGCCTCCCCCTGACAACCTGAGAGAATCCCAAAGCAGTAAAGTGCAGAAACAAACAACGCAAGTTTAACAATAAAAATCTAAAAAGTCATAAATATTGAATAAATGTACGAGAGTCTATCCTTCAGGTTCAAACGTTCTTCAGGTTTGATTGACTAAAAACATAGACACTACAGAACGACTCGCTCCGTGCCAGTGGAAGAAGCAATACGAGCCAGACGTGGCACATCAATACTTCATGGCCGACTAGTAGATGAAACACAAGTCCCGCACATCAAATCTCCGCCTGCATAACTGTAAAAACGCCCACAAAGCGGTAAGAAACAAAGGACCGAAGAATAATATTTGCGGCAAACCTGCAAATCGAGAGCACAAGGTCACTTATGTATTTTACATGGATGGTCTTAAAATCTATGCTTAACATAAAGAACAACTGCATCTAGCTCTAGGCATTGTCGAACGATACACTCAGGAAGTAGGAATGTAATTTAAGTTAGAAAAATGCGCCAATGTTTATTTGAAGCGAGGAAAACTTAAAGGCATCCCTGAAGATCCTGAGCTCGTCGATGGAAGCGCTATAGGACACCCTTGCGCTAGAGAGACTTATACATACATGGGCGTGCCACAAATCCGCTTTGAGGATGTAACATCTATAAAGGATACTCTCCGCAGCAGATTCAAACGTCTCATCTGGCAGATTTAGTCTTCCTAACTGCCGGCAAGGAACAAAGTATCTGCAAACGAACATGCTTGTCGTCCCGGTAGTACTCTATTAATTTGGAATGGTTCTATTGACGAAGGACGAGCAGCGGAGGAGGCTGCTGAAACACTCGGACTTAACTTCAGTATCAGGGGTGAGCAAAATACATCAAATCTTATCTATCTTGAGTACTCACTTCTGAGCTAACTTTTGCTTTCCTTAAATCACCCAGATTGAAGTCGGGCACAAAAAGTTTTTATTTGGCATGTCAAGAGGATGTCATTTTAACCTTAACACACCGACGCCACATTTAAAGCCAACACATTCCCGATGATAGCTGCAAAGCGTACCATGCACACCCCAAGTATCTAGCACACATACTATCTAGTTGTCTAACTCATGTGGGATCGAACTTAAGGCACAATGCGGCACTAAGAGTTTTTATTACCATCTTTATCACTCTAACGACATTAAACATAATATTGCTTCCCTAAATGCTCCTAGGGAAATAGAATCAATTATCGAGAATGAGAAGTGCCGCATACACTGGAATTTTATATTCTCGACAGTTGTTTCTGTCGCAAATTTGAGGCCTGGCATATTTCTTATTGAATATCCCGAACGGCAGTCTTGCGTGTCAACAATATGACTCGGCACTTGCGGGACAAATGCAGAAGTCAGTCGTCCTTGGGTCGCTCCGTATCCTCAGGGTGCACAAGACTTTTATAGGATCGTCGTATTAATTACGTCACAGACTGTGATCACCTATCTCACGGGCGTGAGACGTAGTTATCAGTGACATTTTACCGCGATTTCGCTGGGAGCGGATGCAGTTTTTCAGATTAGCACCCGCTCTCTGCGAAATCATGCGCTTATCCTTATGAAAAAATTAGAATGATGTATATTCTGATAGAAATAAAAGTTTTTTGTGAAATTATAATTTTCTTGTTAAAAGTCTCATAGTTTTCGATAAAAATTTATTTTGTTGTTGCAAATTTAACTATTTTGTTTAAAAAAACGTTTTTTTAGTTGTTGAAATTTGGTTGCTCAACTGGAAATGTTACTATTCCATTTTTTGATAAAAACTTACATTTTTCAGTTGAATGTTGAACTATTTAGTTTTACATTGATTTTTTCAAATTTTAAATGATTTCTTTAATTAAAAATTAATTTGTAATAGGACATTCAAACATTTTATTTTTGGTTGAAAAGTCTTTCAGAATCGTAACTTTTATCATTTGGTTAAGACTTATTGGCAGAAAAGTAACCTTCGTGATCGAAAATTAATGGTTTGGCCGGAAAATTTATCTTCTTGGTAAAAAATTAACCAAACAATAATTTTTTTAACAAAAAATATAAGATTTGACTCAGAAGATTCTTTTCTACTAAAAAAAGGTGATTTCTTAATTGGCAAACGTGCATTTTTAACAAAATAGTTGACTTTCAATCACAAAAAGATAAATTCACAAAAAAATTCATTTTGAGCAAAAAAGTGTGTTTCCTTGGTTGAAAATTAATTTTTTAGCTACAAATTTTACTATTACAGTTTTGGTTGAAAATGTACATTTTTTAAAGAAATTTGTACTGTAAGGTGCAAAATTCATGTATTTTCTTATAAAGTCTATTTTTTGGTAAGCACTAAATATTATTTATTAAAAATTCATTCTTATAGCGAAAATCTCAACTATATTTTTTATAATTGGTTTTATTTTTGTTAATTTTTTTGTTATTTGAAAGTTGTATATCAAAAATTGGACTCCTTGGTTGGGAATCCATGTATTTTGTTAGAGATTTGTCTTTTTTATAGAAAATTAATCTTTTTAGTCAAAATTTTAACAATTTTGTTAATAAAAAACCTTTATTTTTGTTGAAAATTTACATTCATTTCAAAATTAAAAAATTCTATTTCTGTTTGAAAATTGTCCTTATTTATTTGAAAACTCAACTATTTGGTTGAAAATTTATCGGTTTGTTTAAAAAATGTGTTCTTCGACTTAAAAGATGAACTGTTTTGTTGAAAAATTTTGTTTCCCTGTTCCTTCATTTTGTCAACTAAATATGTAAGTATTTTATTTCTGGTACAAAATGTAACTACAGTAGCGCAGGAAAAAATAAAGTTAAACTTTATCGTAATTATCGCTACATCACGAATAAAAATGCAAAAATTATAAGGCGAAATATTATCCAAGCAAGCTTTTAAGATATAAGCAGAATAAACAGCAAACACTTTTTACTTTTGCGATAATTTCGGAAATTTTTTCCATTTGCTTGAAACTTTTCAGAAGGTCATAAGAAGCTTCTTTTCGGGTTTTAGTATTTGAAAAATTTTTAAATTTATTTTCATTTTGTTGAAAAAGTCATTCTACAAAATAGAAAATAATTTGAAATTCTTTATGAAAAAATTGATCACTTTCTTCAAACTTTTTAAAGTTCCTAAAGGCTTCTTCTTTTTGATAATCAGTTCAAACATTTTGAAATATATTTTTATTTTTTCTAAGAAATAATTTTTCAATGTTTTTTAACTGTGCTTTAAGTTTTTCAATTACTTAAAGTACATGTGATTCTATAAATTTGCATCAAAATGTCAAAACTTTCTAGGAATTGTATTTTATATTTCGTGTTTTAAAATATAACGTATCACGATTTGCTCTTTTTAATATCAGAAATTAGAAACAGATAACCAAACAAAAATATTTCACAATTTCTGGTTTGCAGAGTCAACAATGTTTTCAACTGCCTAAAAAATTTATCTGTGTTTGGTAAAAGAACACAAAATATTTGATATTTCCATCCTTATTGTGAAAAGAGAAGGGCTACATATTGAAAAAAATCAGTCGTTTATTTCAGACTTGAATAAATTCGAAGAAAAATTCTACATTTTAGTATTTAAATTCGAAAACAAACGGTTGAGATCCCTTCAAAATTCCTTGGGATTTTTTTAAATACCCCGAATCATTGAAAGGCTTTTAAGGTACTTTAACATTTTTAGAAAATTTTGAGTACGCTTGAAACTTCCTCAGATGTTTTAAAAATACCCTAAAATTGTAGATGCAGATGTTTTTCGTAAACAATCTCGAAAATTTTGATTTTAGATTGTCTATGCCCATCAAGTCTTGAGTTCACCTGAAAATCTTTCAAGAAAATTTTCTTTTTCTCGAAATCGTCTGTAATGCATCACTGTTGGAAAGGCAATTTTTTAAAAAACGTCTACCATCTCAGAATTGACTACAGATGCATTTGTAGAATTTTAAATTGAAAAAAAATGTAAAATTCCGTCTTTACCAGCTTTCGAAAAAATATTCTGTTTTCTGTAGAGTATAAGTTCATTCTAGCATTTTGAATGAAAGTTTATGAAATCTAAAATAAAGATTGTAACTAATTGTCGTTTCAACTTAACAAACAAACTGTTGTTTTCAAAAAAAAACTTAACAAAATTAGTTAGAGTAACCTATTTATTGGTACATAGTTTGTAATAATAACAAACAAGAAATATATTTTGAATTTTCATTAAGTGCACTGGGCATCCGCTTCACAAGGAGGTGCCCCGCAATTTGAAAATTTTACTACACACCTTGTAGTACCTGTACATGATGGAATACATGGAACACTCACAGAGACGAATATAGTCATTAAAAAGAACCAAAGAGTCACGATGATCCATCTAGGAATTCTGAAAGGAATAATAGTTTCTTACTTTCTATTTATAAATATCTTTTAGATATAACAATTAGTATTATAAATTGTCTTCAAATAATTTATTTACTGAAAAATTCTTTTTGATAAAATTGCAAATTCTTTCCCCATGAACAGAATCATTCAAATATAAGGCAGCCATATTGTAATCTACTAAGGCCCATTTAAGAATGATTACGACTGATATTTTCAATTAAACATTGGCAAGAAAACTATTTTTGAATAACAGTATTAAAGTTCTAAAATATACATGAGTTTATTCTCTTTTGCAATCTTGTAACGTACTCATGGGACAAAAATGACGCATTTAAAAACAAATAGGGCTGATCACTTGGAAAAGAAATAATAAAACCTATACTAGATATTAAAAAAAAATGTAAATTATACTTACGGCTTTTTTAAAACGAACATATTATTTTGGTTCGAAACTTTTGGTGCGACAACAGAACAGTAGTTAAACAACTGGATGGAAACTTGCAGTCTCTAGTAACAATGGAACTTTATCAGAAGTCGTGAATATGAGTGAATAAGAATACAGAACCTCCCTCAGGGCGGCTGAAAATATTTGTTATTTTAAAAAAAATTATTTTCGTCTACAGGAAAGACTGTTATCCCCCTCCCCCTCCTACAAGAAGTTGGAAAGGGGAATGGATTTGACCAAGATTAATGTGGCCTGTCAAGCCCGAGCAAAAGCAGAGGTTAGGTTAACAATAAAGTCAATTACCATAGGCTAAGATTAGGCAAATTAAAAAAAGACTCACGCTATCTTTCAGTCTTGAAAGCGCAGGACAAGATTATTGTGTCGAAGGCGGCTTCAAGAGCATCTTCTTTTATTAGTAGTATTTAATAAGCGATCCGTCGGTCCCTTTAAGAATGTTGTCTGGATGTTTGCGCCACGGAGTGGGTACACCAGACAACAACGCTGCGATGCATGTGAAAGATTTTTTTTTTTCGCGCGCAACATACAACTTGAGCTATTATGGATACGCTTGAAGTCACCTTTCACTTTCCTTGATCATTAATGTTCAAATACCGCAGAATTTTAATCTTGTAATATTAAAAAAAGAGTATTTTATAAACGAAATAAAGCAGTATTTTCGATAATAGAAGTTTATCTAAATTGTTGAACCTTCAAGCTAAAAAACGAGTTTTGTCTACAAAAATTTATTTTTTGAACCAAAATATGACTTTCTAGACAAAAGTTAAATTCCTACGAAACTCATGCATTTTTAGACAACGAACATGAAGTTTCAAAGCAAGATAATTGATTTTTTTACTAAAAAAAAAACATTTTCTTCTACCAAAGATCAATCCTAAAAAAATTAAAAAGTTACATTTTCAGTTAGAAAATTATTTTTTAACAAAAAAGAAGCTTTCCGACTAAAGTTTTTTAACTAAAGTTTTAACAAAAATAAAATAAACTTTTGATCCAAGAAGGCGAATTTTTCAAACACCAAAAATGACTTTAACAACATTTTTTAAATGACCGAACGCCACCGAACGCGTCCTCGGGTTGCGGATAGAGGGTCCCTGTACCAAGGGTTTCTGCTGAATATGGTTACAAAAATAAATAGGCAGTCGCGGACAATT
>NC_046660.1:13799033-13799429 GCF_010883055.1 Belonocnema kinseyi
AAAGTATAGTTGAATCTTCATCAAAGAATATTCCAGTTGACTTTTCGAAAACAAAATATGAATTTTTTACAAAGAAGAAATTTCTACGAAAAAGAAAACAAACTATTTTGAATTCAAAAGGACCAATTTTTCAGAATAAAAAGGATGAAGATATAACAAAATATTTGAATTCTTTTGGTCAGTTACAGCAGCCCCCTCTTAATTTGCGGGTTTTCTATAGCTCATTGAATTACGCCACAAATGCGCTCAAATGCGCAACCGATAAAAAATTTGGCGCCAAAAAACTTTCGGAGTTATCTCAAGCATTTTGCGCGAGGGGCACTTATATGCGCCATAAAGAACAAATTTTGCGCCAAATTGGCAACCGAGTTATCAGAGCTAAAAATGGGGGGGGGG
>NC_046660.1:13799540-13803214 GCF_010883055.1 Belonocnema kinseyi
TGTAGTTCATTCGTGTACGTAACTTTTGGAAATTCGTAAATAAAACAAATGACATTTGAGTGGGAAATGAACCTAGCTAACAACAATTTTTAAAAGTCAGGGAAGTTTATTATTCAGTAAAATGTAAGGGACTGAAACAAAGTCTTGCAAAAATGAGGAAATTCTTATAAATTTCAATAACTGTCAATCAAAATAAATTTTTAATTTTTCAATGTTATTTTGAAATTTCCTCAGTCCATTAATACAATATTCTGGGTCAAAAATATTACCAGTTTAAGATTCCGGTATTTAATTGTTAATGATCAGGGAAAACTAGTCAACTGTTTTTTGTTTTTTGAATATTTAACTATTAAGGAGAAAATAAACCTGTTTAAAATTAATATTTTGGTGTTGAAAAGTGAACTAAACTCTTTCTTTTTTATTTTTAAAAATTAACTATTTTAGTAGAAATTAAACCTTTCTTGGATGAAAATGTAACTGCTGAGTGAAAAATTAAAAAATTTGGTGGAAAAGCCATCCTTTCCGTTTAAAAATTCAACTATTTCTTTGAAAATTTACGTGTTTTAAATTCGTATTTTGGTTTTTAATAGTCTACTGAAATCTTTTTTAGGTAAAAATCCAAGATTATTAAAAAATTTTCTTTTTTATTTAAAACTTCATCTGTTTGAGTAGAAATTTCATATGTCTTTGATAAAAATGAAACTTTTTTGTTGGAAATTCAACTTTTAAAAACAAATTTGTGTTATTTGAAAAATTAATTTATTTTAGTAGAAACTCCATTTTTTTAGATAAAAATGCAACTATTAGGTTAAACATTGAAAAATTTTGGTACAAAGTCCTCCTTTTCGGTTTCAAATTCAACTATTTAAAAAAATGTGCTTGTTTCAAATTCATATTTTGATGTTGGAAAGTCAAATTAAAACGTTTTTTGTATGAGAATTTAAACTTTTTTGATCTTTTGTTTAGTTGAAATTTAATCACAGATTCATATTTTTCGTTAAAAGTTCATCTGTTGAAAATTATTTTTTTATCGCTGAAAATTCAATTTTTGTATAAAAAATTCGCCTTTTGGCTTGAAGATTCAAAATAATTAAAGTAAATCTTATTTTTCTTTTATGTCTGAAAAATCCTTAATTATTCGAAATTCGCGTTTTTCTTTCGGAAAATTAATTTACGCAAAGGAAATTTCTTTTCTCTTGTTTAATATAAATTTTTACATTTTTTCTTAATAGTTCATCTTTTAAGGTTAAAAACTTAATTACTTTCAAAAATCTATTTATTTAAAATAATTAAATTCTTTTTATAAAAAGTAATCTATTATGTTAAAAGTAATTTTTTGTTTAAAATAAATAAGTAATTTTGAAAATGTTTATTGTTTATGCAAAATATTGTTTCATTTTGATATAAGAAATATCCGATCTCAAAAATATTACAAGATTAAAATGCTGTTATTTGTTTTAAATGGCCAACAAAAGTAAAAAATTGTTTAAAAAAATTTGAGAGTTTTAAAAAAAATAAATAAAAATCTTTTGTTGCAAGCTTTTCTCCACGAGTAACAGTTTTGGAGAAAATTAGTAGTGGCGATGAGAGACCGTATAGTCGATGAAATAATGTTGGTCAAACCCATACCCCTTTTTAGCGTAACGTGGGGGGGGGAGGCACCCCTGTGACTAGTTTCGCAAATAATGTTGGTCAAACCAAAGTTCAAGTGATACTATTTTGTTAAAGTTTCATTTCTTTGTTCATAGTTTATTACGTTAAATAAGATACTTTTTTTTCGTGACAACTAAACTATTTTGTTTGCATATGTTGTCGTAAATTAATCTAACTGAAAACTAAACTTTATGATATTTGTTTCAAGTTTTATCTTTTTTATTTGAAAAGTTAACTATTAAGTTTTTATTGCCCTAATTTTAGAGTTATTGAGGTCAATTTTTCATCAAAAACATTAACATAAAAAATTTATTCATTCAGGCTTTTATTTCAAAATATTGAAAGCTAAAAATATTGTGTTGATGCAATTTGGAAACTAAAAAATTGTGCACATTAAAAGTTAAAATTAATTATTTATCTATTTTTTTCTGGACTTTTTTCTATATCATGCGTTGTTTCGCTTAAGAACCTAAGGATTTCTGAAATTATTTATTGCTTTGGTTTAGCACTTTATAATCTATAATATTCCTGCATAGAAAAGTATAAATATTCTCTTTGGATCTGTGTGCATGAACCCGTGCATGGACATATGAAGAATCCTCCGAGGTTCCTGAATAGGAATCTTCTATTTCGAAAACACATTATATTGTATTTTTAAAAAACATTTTTAAGTTCAGCAGGCAAAAAGTTGTTGGAAAAATATAACGTCACTGATGTTACAACTTTTTTACTTTTTGTAATAGCCTGTACATATGACATATTAAGTTCGTAAAACTGGTTTCTTTTTTATTTCACGATGTACAGACTAGGTTGCAGCCAAGTGCATAAAGGGGGAGCCACATTTTTAAGTGAGATTTCGACCACTAGGAATACGGTAAAAGTATACAGAAAACACTTCTAAGGTCAGGGATGGAACCCTATAATCTCATTTATATATAATATTCCTAATAAATCTATACCTGCAGGGAACAACATTATAATGATAAATTAACAGGCAAATAAACAGGTATTGTTCCACATACAATCTACAAGCAAACTAATAATTAATAATAAAAATTTATTAATGAAAATCATATTTTCTTTTAGCTCAACGTGTATACTTTAATGAGCTGAGTTTCATGTATACAGTTTTAAAAATCAGACTTCATTTTGCTCAGCTGAACATTATTGGGCAGAGTTATTATGTTTGAACTTTACTGTGTACACTTAAATGTAAAGACTTTCACGTTGTCAGGTGAATGTGTGGAATTCACGTGCATACCCTTATGTGGTGAATTAGTTTTAATTAGTTTCTAATTTTTCTAATTAGTTTCTAATTTTGGTGTCATGAAGTACGAAACCGGAATTTTCCTATAGCTGGTGTTTGCCAGTATGATCGCTTCGGCAGCGCAATATTTTCCCTCGAGCAGATAAGAAAGATTTTCAGTAGGCAACAACCCAAGTTCGATATACCAGTTTATTTACTACAAGCATCAACATGTCGAGTTTTGTGCCTACGAACTACAATTTGCGGACCTCACTGGTTTTTTGTTATCAATTGAAGAAAACTGCTGTAGAATCGCATCGAATGGTTGTCGAAGCTTACGGTAAACACGTTCTTGTAAAAACAGAATGCTTCGAGTGGTTTAAAAAATAAAATAATTGGCTATTTCGATGTGACAAATGAAGATCGTGGAAAACCAACGAAAAACTTCGAAAATAACGAATTGCAAGCCTTACTGAATGAAGACGATACTCAAGTTCATCAAGAACTCGTGGATCAACTTAATGTGTCGCAGAAAGCCGCCTCCATTCGTTTGAAAGCAACAATCATTCTCATGCAACAGACGTGTGACTTTTCCACAAAAATTCCGGTTTCGTACTTCTAGACCTGCATAACTATATAGTGCTCAGTTCACGACAATTTTCCGCCCCCTAGCAAATGTACGAGGGTGGATTGATAAGTTTCCGGCCTGACCAAGAAAAACAACGTTTTTAAGAATTTTTTTTTTTTATTTCTCAACATAATCTCCTCCAAGGCT
>NC_046660.1:13803314-13808022 GCF_010883055.1 Belonocnema kinseyi
CTACAAGCTATCTAAGGATGGTACTATAGAACGCCACCTCAAGGTAGGCCTAGTGGCGCCATCTCTTGTTCAGGCCGGAAACTTATCAATCCACCCTCGTATTTGCTTCCTCACAGCTATAACTGATTATTTTCTGTTTATCGCAAAGAGTCGCGAGGATTAAATTATCGACGTTTCGAGTGCTATAAATATCCGTTCCCTGAATTTTCATGTTCTGAAAAAATTGTGTCGAAAATTCTTAAAATGCTCCAACTTTTTGAGTTTAATTCAAAATTTCAACTTGAAGAACTTGACATTTATTTTGGGACACAAAAAGATAATACGAAAGGCTCATTCAATCCGTCAATTCTTTCCAAAGTTATCATGTCAACAGACTACAAATCCACATACACATGAACACACAGAAAGACAGGCGCATTTGCGCAAACTTGTTTTTCGGATTCGGGGGATCACAGAACGTGTAAATTTGATAAAATCGGGGGGGGGGGGCAGGGGGTGTTGGTCCAGATTTTACACGAATCAATAGCTCGTCGCCTTAATGAGCAAGGCTTGTACTTCCAGTTCTATCTACATAATAACTGACCAAGATATTTATAAACTATATAACTTACGTTTTATATGAAATATATGTGGACCACAGTAAATATATTTAACGTTAGTGGTTTTTATTGCGTACTGGGTTAGTGGACGTCCTAGCTACTGTTTTGGATCGTATGAATTGGTCATACCGATATTCCCTATTTATACAATGCCACAACGTGACTGTCAGCACGCTTTTTCAAAACGATTTGTAGGCAAAACAACAATCTTTCCAATTTTGGACTTATTACGTGTCAATTTTTTTGTGTCATATTTAAAATAGTTTATAAGTTATTAAAGTTTGAAAAAAGTAAGACTCCAAACAATTATTGAGAATGGGTAAAAAGAGAAAGACTCATAAAATGTAAGAGGCTTTTTTCAGCGCAAAATCTACATTCTAAACGATTATGAAACCGTTCTAAGTGTTTTGGAAACAACGACGAACATATGACTGGGAGATAAATAATGCGGTATATCGTTGATGAAGATAAAGGCAGTATATAAAGTGAAATACAATGATTGGCCAAGTTTCCATAAAATTACTGATGAGGAAGTGCGAACTTAAATTAAATTTTAATTTAAAGATTTGAAGAAACACTTTTTTGTAACTAAAATAGGATGACATTAATTAATTATGCTTTGGTAAATTTTATTAATATTTAAAATTTCATTTTGTAAATTAGCAGATATATTTCAAGATTTTTTTATGAATATAGATTCAATAATACGTCTTTGATAATTATTTTTTTCAGCAGCTAATATTTTAATATTGCTGAATTAAAAATCGAAATAGTGATTAGAATTCCAAGAGTGTTGTGACAAGCCTGTATTTAAATTCCAATTTGCACAATCACTTTTATGTTCGGCAATTCATTATTGCATTGTCGGTCGAAGAATGGTTTGATTTGATGTTTCCAAATATTTACATCATAACAAAATGTTTGTTTTTTTACTGTTTATACATTTACATTTTACTTCGGCAGTTGCAAAGAACAACCACGCAGCAATTTGAAAAGTTATCAAACTCACGACTGCGGTAGAGTTTAGGAAAATAAGTTCAAGAGCTGAGTAAAAGAATAGAAAAATGTCAAGAAATAGTTTGTACCGATGAAAATAAAATAACATATATTTCATTGTAATTCATTTTTTAATTTTTTCGTAGAAGACAAATTCTTTACCATAAAGGTTTTTTTTTATGTCTTATTTGTCTTAAAACCATTTTTATAATTACACCCAATGATCGCTTATAACACTAGAATATCGGGGCTAGCAGTGTAGGCTCCAGCTTAAATATCTCTATTTTAAAAAAGTTGATGAAAAAATGCTGGCTGGCAGTATTATTGCTCTTCCGGTATCGAGAATGTTTCTTGTCGGTACCGGTTTAGTACACACAACCTTTTTTAAAAGGTAGGAGTAAATATGAACACACAAATATCTTCTTTACAGTGTCATCTGCGATTCTAAGTTAGTAAAGTTCTACTGTTTTAATTAGAGAAAATTGAGACACTAAGGATGAGTAGAAAATCACTAATTCGATTAGTGGAAATTACTTATAATTATTCAAACTTCTGAAGCTTAGACGAATTAAGTTTATCTCTCAATTTAAGAGAATTTTTGGATACAAAGTTTAATTTTCAAAAGTATTTTTGTTTTGAATTTAAAGTGGAACATTTAAAAGTAATTCTTGCTAAGTGCGAAACTCAAATGACCAAACCACACGAAACTACAAGGTATCAAGTTGAAACGACAAATTGGTCAAAATAATTCAACGTTTTGCAGGCCCTGAATATTTATGATCACCTTGATTTAAACTTTGAGACCAATTATTATTTGTCGAGTGGTTTGCACTAGTCAGTGCATTATGAAATGACTTAATCTTCTGATATACTTGGTGACCAACTAAACTGAAATTTAAGTCATCTTGGTTGTTTTCCGAATATCTCGTGGTACATTCAGGACTGCAATTTTATTCACGCTGTCCATTTCTGCAAGGTCTCATTATTCTGAGAAATAAACCAGATTCTCCGTGTATTCAAAACGCATACTCCAGGAGAATGTTGTGTTCAGTATAGAAATTTAAGATTCTTCGACCGTTTCTCAGTCTATGCATTGGATGAAAAAATATTCCAAATAATTTACCAGGGAATATTTTTAATCGAATGAAAAGATTTTTGTTTTGATAAAAGCTAAATAAATTATTAAAAGAACTGTAAGAGACTTTAAAAAAATATTTATACCGTTTTGTTTGAATCCTGAAAAAAAACATTAAAAATATGTTTTTGGAAAAGCTACACAAGATGTGAAAAAACAAACTTTTGGAATCTCTTTAGAAAATATTTTTGGAACGTTTTATCGTCATTTTTAGAAAACATGCACTTTTTATCAGCACCAATAGAAATTAAAATCTGCTTTATAGGAATGGATACGGTTGGAATTTTTGAAAAAAATTGTCAATTTTGTATATTCGTTTCAAGTTATATTTGTGAATGATACTTTTAGTATCTCAGGGTTCGGAATTTTTTCTTTACAATATATTAAGAACATACATACACAATAAAATTGTATTTTTTTTTAGAAAAAAATTAAGCGTTATCAGAATTGTCTTTTTATATTCTCCCAGAGAGATTTAAGCATTTTTAGTAAACACTTTTATATTTTAAGTCATTTGACAAGTACAGAAAGTTTATGATTTTTTTTCATGAATGTCTAATCTCTGTCCATTTCGTGAGGTTGATAACGTTTTTAATTGTTGCGACGGAATACTTTTTTTTCTATACAATTTTAATAAACAATGAAACTGTTTACTTCTGTAAAAAGAACGCGTCACAGGAAGAATGTGAAAATTTTATGAATTTCTTTTTCCAAAATTCTTAGTCTCTGTCTCCACGATAAAACTGACTATGTTTAAAACTTCTGCAATAAAATTTCTGGGGCTTTTTCAATTAAATTTAATGTGCAATAAAAGTGCTTACTTCTGAAAAACGTATGAATAGTAGCAAAAATTTTCAAATCGATTCCAACGATATTCCTTTCAGGCACACCTAATTTATTTTCGAAGGGGGATAAGAGTTTCCACCTATCCAAAGATGGATTGGTATTTATGTATTTTGGAAGGGGTTGCGTTCAAGCAATACTGTAAATAGGGTTCTTATGTAACAAAAATCTTTGATCCATTTAAAAAAATGGCTAAATATCGCAGAATTAACTACGGTATTTGAAATTACCTAGATTCTAAGGAAATAGTGCTAGTTTTGTTAAAAGTCAAAAAACAGAAATTCTATGATGAATCGACAAGGCTCGTTTTTTCTGGAATTTTTTTGCTTTTTAAATTGCTTCAACAAAAATAAAAAAGAATTACTCTTGTGGTGCCATTATTAAAATTAATCTTGCAAAGAGTTTTTACAAATTGGTTAAAAAAAATAAATTTATGTTTGAAAAAATATTTTGGGGTAGTTATTTCAATAAGCAATGTAACATACAGGGTTTTGCTTTGACGAAAACTTCTAGGACATTTATTTGAAACATCCAAAGATCAAAAAAATTACCAATTAGTAAAACTTGTCCTCTTTTCAGAAAATACTGTATAACTTTCGGCCGCATGATTCAAATTAATATTTGAAAAGCGTTTTGGGTAAATTTTAGATCAAAAACGCAATGGACACTTTATATAGCTTTTACAAAATAAGGCACTACTGGCGTTGGCATGATATGAATTTATGTTGCATAAATGTTATGTTTACAGAAATTCTGAGAGGAATCTAAAACTATAACTGTTTTTGTTATAAAACCTTCCATCTTATTTAAATTATAGCAACCAATTTTCGACAAGGCGATTTTGCTAGGTTTCGCAAACATTCAGGTTTCTGGTACTTTCCTTGCAAATTATTATGTAACATAACATGTAACTTTAGTCACATGTCACTTAACATAAATTCTTAGTGAAATGAAAAACAATGACTTAAATTGTGTGAAAAGGTGTTTTATTATTTCAAAATTTTCAGCAAGTTTCTCTGCAAGACTTTTCTTTGATCCCGTGTTCGTCAGAATCACGTGACTGCAATAACCTACTTCCTGAAAAATATTTTCACCTTACTACGTAACCTTAATAACCTGCGTGACCATGCGTCAT
>NC_046660.1:13808122-13825275 GCF_010883055.1 Belonocnema kinseyi
AAACAACTGGATTGAAACTTGCAGTCTCTAGTAACAATGGAACTTTATCAGAAGTCGTGAATATGAGTGAATAAGAACACAGAACCTCCCTCAGGGCGGCTGAAAATATTTGTTATTAAAAAAAAATTATTTCCGTCTACAGAAAAAACTGTTATCCCCCTCCCCCTCCTCCTACAAGAAGTTGGAAAGGGGAATGGATTTGACCAAGATTAATGTGGCCTGTCAATCCCGAGCAAAAGCAGAGGTTGGGTTAACAATAAAATCAACACTAAGTTGTTGAACCTTCAAGCTTAAAAGGTTACATTTTAGGTTAAAAAGATTATTTGTGAACAAAGAAAGTAGCTCTCCGACTAGACAGTTAAATTTTCAACCAAGGTTTCAACAAAAATAAATTAAACTTTTAATCCAAACGGACGAATTTTTCAAATAGAAAAAAAGACTTTAACAACATTTTTGAATTCTTTACTAAATAGTCACACTTACGAAAAAGAAAACAAACAATTTTCTATTCAAAAAGACAAATACTTTCGACTAAAAACGATGAAGATATAACAAAATATTTCAATTCTTAATGTCAGTTACAGAGGCCCAACCCCTGTGTATTTTCGGGTTTTTTATATACCACTGAATTGCGCTCAAATGCGCGACCGATAAAAAATTTGGAGCCCAAAAGCTGTCGGAGTTATCTCAAGCATTTTGTGCGAGGTAGGGGGATAACTCCACACTATCATCCCAAATTTGAAAAATTTAAATCACATGATCTTGAATTTCTTCAAATCCGCTCCATGCGCTATAAAGAAAAATGTTGCGCCACATTGATAACTTCAAATGCGCTCAAATGTGCACTATTGAAAAAGTTCGTGCCAGCTAATTAACCAAGATATATTTTGGAGGGGTGCAGTGTGCAATATAAAAATGTATAAAGGTGTATTCGGATAGGCTTTCAAAGGCGCTCATCTGCTCCACTTTCAAAACAAAAAAAACTATTAACAACCCCCGTATTACGACTTGTTACAATCCACTATCCGATGATATCTCCAACTAAATGATAAAAATATTTCAAATCCCATACGAAAAGCCCCTTATAAAATTGTTGAATACAATTTAGGTTATTTGTACATATCTACGGTCGATGGATCGGTAACAATTTTTAATGAGGGAGCTGATGATGGTTTTTTGTTAATTTCAAAAGCGACGCATATGAGCGCATTCATTTTTGAGGATTTAACACCTGCGCTACACTGGCTTACCTCCAAAATCTGATTTCTTTGTTAATTATCTGACGCAAAAATTTGGAGGGGTGACGCATTTGAGAGCATTTGAAGGTATGAAAGATAGGTACGATGTATTTGAAAAAATAGGATTAGTTTAAAAAAAAAACCTGCCCCCCCCCCCCATTTTTATCTCTGATAACTCGGTTGCCAATTTGGCGCAAAATTTGTTCTTTAAGGCGCATGTAAGTGCATTTGAAGTTCTTGAAGATCATGTGATTTAAATTTTTATTTTTATTATTTAAATATTTATTTCATTCAAACAAAAAGTATAACTTTTCAACAAAATTGTTGACACAGTTAAATTTTCAAACAAAAGGATGCTTTTTAAAGAAAATTATTAAACTTTTAAACAAATGATTAAATTTATCACCAAAGAGATAATCTTCAGGAAAAAGTTTTTTCGAATTTCGAAAACTGACGTACATGAGTGAAGGAACCCCACCCCGTTATCTTAACAGATCATAGAAAATTGTCTCGCCCCCCCCTTGAGCTGTTACGTCATTTAGGTACGGTCCAGGATGGGTCGATAGATTTTTTAAATGTTTTTTACGTAGGGCGGAGGGGGTGTAGTTCATTCGTGTACGTAACTTTTGGAGATTCGTAAACGAAACAAATAACATGTGGAGTGAAAAATGAACCTAGATAACAATAATTTTTAAAAGTCTGGGAAGTTTATTATTCAGTAAAGTGTAAGAGACCGAAAAAAGTCTTGCAAAAATCAGGAAATTTTTATAATTTTCATTAACTGTCAATCCAAATAAATTTTTAATTCTCAATTTTAATTTGAAATTTCTTGATTCCATTAATACAATATTCTACGTCAAAAATATTACCAGTTTAAGATTTCGGTATTTAATTATTAATAATCAGGGAAAACTATTCAACTGTTTTTTGTTTTTTTAATATTCAACTATTAAGGAGCAAATTAACCTGTTTAAAAAATATCGTGGGAGAGGGAAAGTACAAATATTGTTGGTCAAACCAAAGATCAAATGAAACTATTTTGTTAGCTTCATTTTTTTGTTCATAGTTTATTATGTTAAATAAGATACTTTTTTACATTCTCATCATTTATGATTGAGAAAGTATTAGAATTATCGCAAATTTGACATCACACTTTTTCAACGGATCTCCACGTTTCGAGACCCCCTGAATCCAAAAATTAGGTTTTCACGATGGCGTCTGCTTGTCTGTCTGTCCGTCCAGCCGTCTGTCCGCAAACACGACAACTCTCGAAAAAATGAACGAATCAAATCCATCTTTGGCACACTTTTTTATGGACAAACTATGTAGGATACAAAAAAAGATGAATTAACAAAAATGGTTATCCAAAAAAGATGTACAATTTCGCCAAGAATCACTACAGAGCTTTGAGAAACTTAATCTTTGACTATACTTAATTAAGTGAACAATTCAGAATATGAAGACGCATATAAATCCTGTCATCTAAAAGAGATCTTTTTGATAAAGTTTTTCTCAAGCATTCCAAATGCAAAAAATAAATATCCCTGCGCGAAGCGCGAGGTGTAATCATGTTAGAGCGCGAAGCGCGAGGTAACCTATTATCGAACGCGAAGCGCGAGATTAAAAAAAGATTAAAAATATTAAGAAGATTTTCAAAGATTTCCAAAATTGTTGAAAGAGAATCTGGACCATTTTAAACAAATTTTCTAAAAGTCTACACATTGAACTATGCACATTAACTTCTGCACGTTAAGCTATACACAAAGGAATTATGCACATTAAACTCAACACCGTTAAATCAACACGCTGTTATATGTGCTCGTTCAACTCTGCACGTTGAAGGTCTAACACTAATATTGATGCGTAAATAAACATCCTTTTTAAGTTACTTATTTATGGTTTAATCCTTTCAGTAGAAGGTTCGAGGGGCGTTCCAGCAACGTTTTTTGCTATGAAGGTACTGATTGTTCATATTTTTTTTCACGACAGCTCGTGAAAAATGTTTTAACAATACACCGAGTAGGGTTTGCATTACCTCAGGCAGTGCCGTTCTCTTACCTGTTTTGAGGTCCCTGCTTGTTTCCTTCTTCCTTATTCTAGGCTTCTGTTCGTACCAGATTTCTCGCATACCAGATCAGCCACGATGTTCGCACGGTCGCCAGTAACGCGACAATGTCGCGCAACGGTTGTGTCGACCATCAACATCGAGGCTGGACCTCGTCTTTTACTTTAGATATAGAAGGCTTCCTGGACGAGGCTACCTCTCTGAACGACAAACATTTCACAGACCTCGGCAGATAGTCAGCCCGGGCCTCTCACTACGTGCGGCTGAGACAGGGGTGTGCTCGAGCACTCCGCAGACTTGTATCACTTCGTGCCGCACCTCCAAAATCCTTGAGTCCTATCAGGACCTATGCAGCTCGCTGCTCTATGGTCAAAGCCAAGGCAATGGTGGGATCGAACGATGTCCGTTTTATTCCTAAAGCAACAGGACTCCACAGTAAGGTGTCCCGCGGTTACCAATTTCGCCGCTATTCCTGCGGTCAGCGCAATGAATGCCTTCAGAATTCCTCTGAAGGCCCTTTTTGTAAAATTGACCATCCCCTGTCGTGCGTATTGCTCGCCGAAAAGCTTTTTAATAACAACCCTTTTCACCAACGGTTGTTCTGATGGCAGAAAAGAACATTGATTTGCTCTCCGCTGTAGGCTCGACCTTAACAAACACCTTCCCTTTCCTTGTTTCTCTTGCATCCTTGATGTTAACACTAAGGGCTTCAGGTTTCGCGTTTGGTTTAAGGCCTTTTAGTACGCCTTTTTTTCTTCTTCTTCTGGGAGCAGTGCTTTTTGGTCCAATTTTCGTTGCCCTTTCTTCTGTTTTAGAGGATTGGGTTAGGGGGTTGTGGGATCTCGGCTTTTTCTCTTCTACGCCTAACGCTTTTCTTAAAATTCTGCAACCTTTCGCATTTGTGTCTCTGTAGACGTTGGCAGATCCGTTCCAGTTTGCTTGTTGTGCTCGATATTTTAGGAAAAATGATCGATTTTATTAATTGTCTTACATTTTTATTTCCGGATATTGAAGCGATTATTCTTGGAAATATTAAACTGTTGAAGCTAATATACTTCAACTGTCCACTCGACAGATTTATTTAATTATTTGAATATTTTTTTATTAAAAAAATGTCGCAGTCATAATCTAAGTCATTATATTTCTAATATTTTACCGAATTTTTATTTACTTAAAAATCTCCTTGTAAATAATCATTGTCGACGTACCGTCATTAGATTTATTGCTATTCAATTAAAATATATTATAAGCTGGTAAATAGTTTTACTTGGTATTTAGATTTACATTAATATTATATTAATGTTAGTACACGATTACCTGTAAAATAACAATTGACGTTTACGGTACAGAAACTTGATAGAGGAAAGTTTTCGTGATCCAGCAAAGGAACCTGTTCCAAAATCCTACCTTTAGAAAGATTCTACATACGCTCCTTTTTGAAGTAAATTGAGACTGGGTTCCTGTACGGGTTGATTTTTCATAAAGAAAATTAAAGCACCGGCTTCTGTGCAGGAACACTTATAGGATCCTTCAAACATGTTCATGTACTGTACCATAAATACGTTTCTGTACAGGAGGCTGCGCCTGAATTCACTTCGTGAAGAAACCAGTAGACACACTTATAAACGTTTCTTTGCAGACATGTTCGTTTCTAGGATCATCTGCCAGTTTCTTTCGTTAAATTCCTGCACAGGAAAGTATAAATATTCTCTTCGTCTCTTTGTGAATGAACCCTTGCATGGACATATGAAGAATACTCCGAGGTTCCAGAATAGGAATCTTCTATTTCGGAAAAACATTATATTGTATTGTATTGAATACTCTTGAAGAAGGAACCTACAGGAATCATCTCTAGTAGCTCAGGTGGTAGAAAGCCCTCCTTCCTATAATATGAACGGGATTAACATGCGGAATGTTTTTTTATTCTTCTACCGTAGCTCTAAACCAGTGGTCAGCAAACTTTTTGCTTACTTTTGAGGGACGGACCTGCCCGTACCGACCTGATTTTTCTACTGTTTTACGCTCTATTCATGGACCTCAGTATGAGTGTGATTACTGCAGCAGGAGTGTTTTATCCACAAGCATTTCAAATTTATGAAATTTAAAAGCTCTACATTTTTCAATCAGCGATTTGAAAAGTAGCATAAGCAGCATCTGCGAATTTTTGGATTCCAATGATATATTACTTGCCTTAAAAAGTTGAAGATTTTAAGTAGTTTAATATCTAAAAGCTTTAGACTTTTCCTAATTTAGAATCGTTTTATTATATAATTTTTTATTTATTTTTTATTATATTTTTATTTTTATTATATAATTTAGATCGTTTGTCTGGTTAGGGCTTGGGGATCGGGTTGCTGGATAATTGTAAACGAAATCACGGCAGATTGGGTAAGCTACTTCTAGTGTCATAATATAAATGTCAGACCTAAAATCGTTACATTCCAATATTTAAAAGGATCAATTTCGTGATTGAAGTACAATGAACCGAAATATTTGAAATAATGGTTATTTCCAACACAACGAATCCATATAAACTTTTCGATACTATCTTTAAGTTTAGCAGGCGAAAACTTGTTGGAAATATAGTTGCAGCCAAACCCATGAATGGGGAGCCACTTTTTAAAGTGAGATTTCGTCTACTAAGAATACGGTAAATGTATACAGAAAATATTTCTGAGGTCAGGGATCGAACTCTATAATCTCATTTATATATAATAGTCCTAATCAATCTATACCTGCAGAGAACAACATTGCCATGATAAATTAACAGGCAAATAAACTGGTAATTGTTCCACATACAATCTACAAGCAAACTTATAATTAATAATAAAAATGATTTAATAAAAATCACATTTTCTTTCAGATTAACGTTTATACTTTTGTGAGCTGAGTTTCATGTGTGAAGTTTTAACGAGCAGACTTTATTTTGCTCAGTTGAACATGTACAGTCTAATGAGCACAATTTTAGAGTGTAGACATTTCAGATAAGGAAATTGAGAATTTAAAAGCATTATTGGGCAGAGTTATTATGTGTGAACTTTACTGCGTGCACTTAAATGTGAAGACTTTCACGTTGTCAGATGAATGTGTAGACTTCACGTTTTTTGACATTTTGAGTGCTATGATCTGTCAATTCTTTGCAAAGTTATCATGTCAACAGACTACAAATCCACATACACATGAACACGCAGAAAGACAGGCGCATTTGTGCGAACTTGTTTTTCGGATTCAGGGGATCACAGAACGTGTAAATTTTATAAAATCGGGGTGGGGGGTGTTCGTCCAGATTTTACACGAATCAACAGCTTATCTCCTTAATGAGCAAGGCTTATACTTCCAGTTAGATCTACATGATAAATGACCAAGATATTTATAAACTATATAACTTACGTTGCTGTAAAACATATGTGGACCACAGTAAAAATATTTAACGTTGGTGGTTTTTATTGCGCACTGGATTAGTGGACGTCCTAGCTACTGCTTCGGATCGTATGAATCGGTACAAAAATCACCCATCACTTCATGGTTAAGCCATAACCTCAAAAAATGAGGAAAAATCATGCACTGAGGCAAATAAATTTCAAAATAATGCCAGTGATGCAAATTTTCACTTTAAAAACATGTCGACAACTGTGAAGGATCAACGCTTGCCTTATATCAACTTTTTTAAGTAACTTTACCCAACAGAACCTGACCTCACCTAACCTGAATTAACAGAAATGAATTGAACTACACGTAAAGCTCTGGAAGCATATTTTCTCAGTAGCAAATGTGTGCTACATCGAATGGGTCAACTCGAGCCTAACCTAGAAATAAATTTAACCCAGCCTAACCTAACCTAACCTCAAAGAACATAATTAAACTGATTGTGTTGTCCCGTTGTGTTCGCGGTACCGTTTGAATCAGCTTGGCCTAAACCTGCAAAGAGGTCAAACCTACGCTAACCTAACAAAACCTGACCTAACCTAACCTAGACGAATCAAATTCAACCACACTTGTAGCTATGCAAGAGTACGGTTCTCAGTCTTAAATGTGTGCTATATTTAATAGGTTAACTCGACCTTAACCTAAAAATTAATCTAACTTAACAGAACCTAATGAAATTTTGCTTAACGCAACAAAACTTAAATTAAATGTGCCTGTTGTAACACAATAAAATTCAATTCATTGTACTACAGGTGGTTAAAAATTTAGACGCACAATACTTATTTGAAGAAACTTAGAACTACAAGTAGAATTGACCCCATTTCAATTAACATGACAATATTTGTATCAATTATAATGTAGAACTGTTAACTTAAACATGCATATGAATAATAGTTTTATTCAAAAATTTTTTTTCCCTGCTTTTCATAGACTTAAGGGATATACTTATACTATCTGTGGTCCAACAAAGACTCCTTCTTTCAATTTAGCGTCTGAAACATTAGAGAATTTTAGGGATATATACTTATAGCACTGTCAATCTTTGTCTAACGCCTTGACCAATTGCTTCATGAGCCCAAGCTTTATGTGGACGGGTAGTAGTAACATTTTTTCTAGATCAACCAGGCTTTGCATGATGATATTATGACAACCAGGTTTGAATGAATCTTTTAAAGCCCAATGTTTTTTGCTGTAATGATTGGCTCGATCTGTGCTATTCCACAGGCATATAAAGCATGGCTCTCTCGTGAAACCCGATTGTTGGCCTAATATCCTTGTTATGATTTTGAGATCTCCACATATTTGTCATTTGTGATTCGTGTAATTAACTTTTTCAAGAAGCATTTTAACATTGTTATTTTCTGCTTTGATGACCGCTGAGTGAGCTATAGGGATAGGAGCGTAAGTATTCGTGTTATGCAGTGTTCTGAATTCTTTGTCCCTGTCGCGATAGAATGAAACTATTGTCGGCTGTAGAATATTTCTTCTTTTTAGAAATGAAGCGGAAATTTCAGCGCCGTCTTTCGGCAATCCAAGATCTCTAATAAAATCATTCAGTTCTAGTTGCGACACTAATATTAAAACCTTCAATTTCATTTTATACACGCCATATTCGTCATCTTTTTCGTCATTTTCATCGGAATCATCAGAACTATTTTTTGTTCGATCACTGGTTTCACTACCGTCTCAATGACGGTGACTTTGAACTTCCATTCTATGACATTCCGTAGCGCTTAAATCAGTCTGGCGCGCATTTTTATTGATTTTAATTGCTCTTGTGACTGTGCACACATTAATGTGTGAAATGTTATTTTTATTTTTGGCGTTGAACCCTTTGACGAAATTCATGCAAAAGTAGCAGTCGTTCGCAATAACGGGTTTTTTCCATGTGGTTGGTGTAGAGTACATGCGGTACTTTTCGTTGTTTCAATTTTTTAGACGATACAACATAAGTCTGCAGGAATTGCTAATGACGTGAGGAACCCGTTTTGTTTCTTGGTGCAGCAATTTACGGTCAAAACACTTCTTCGTAAAGACTTTTCACTTCCTCGTCGATTGATTTTCGCAAACTGCTCACTCAATATTTACTGCAAATGCAACATAATGCATCTGAGCTATTCTCGCAGGCATGCGATTGAGAAATGCTCGCGGTTTTTTTCCTTGTAGCATGAGACTCTACACCAACCAAGTGATCCATTAATGAAGAGCTACGGTTGCATGATGACGACGTCGGAGAACCCGCTTTACCACCCTGACCAGACGCCGATTCCTGTGTTTTTCCTTGCATCGTAATACACTTTTTACCTGTGTCTGTTATGACAGCATGAACGCCGTTTACCCAGGGACGCAGCCAATGTGGATCCGTTGCCCACCGTCACCGCGTGGAGGTGCCCAGGCTACAGACACAGGTGAATAATGCTAGCAACAGGCGGTTACGAAACTCCAGACATTTACTGCTAATAATACCAAAATATGAAAGTACGCAAAAACAGGGTTGCCAGCGTAATCGGTTAGGTTAGGTCAGGTTTTGTTAGGTTAGGATGGGTTGAACCTCTATGTAGGTTAAACCGAATCTGAATGAAACGGTACCGCAAAGAAAACGGGACAACACATTCAGTTTAATTGTGTTTCGTGAGGTTAGGTTAGGTTAGACTAGGTTATATTTATTTCTAGGTTAGGCTCGAGTTGACCCATTCGATGTAGCACGCATTTGCTACTGGGCAAATATGCTTCCGGGGCTTTGTGTGTAGTTCAATAAATTTCTGTTAATTCAGGTTAGGTGAGGTCAGGTTCTATTGGGTGAAGTTATGTTAAATAAGTCGATATCAGGCAAGGGTTGATAAAAAAATGTTGGCTGGCAGTAATACTGCTCTTCCGGTATCGCGAATGTTGCTTGTCGGTACCGGATTTGTACGCACAAATTTTTTAAGAGGTAGGAGTAAATATGAAAACACAAATATCTTCTTTACAGTTTTATCTGCGAATCTAAGTTAGTGACGTTCTACTATTTCAATTAGAGAAAATTGAGACACTAAGAATGAGTAGAAAATCACTGATTCGATTAGTGGAAATTACTTATAATTATTCAAACTTCTGAAGCTTACACGAATTAAGTTTATCTCCTAATTCAAGTGAATTTTTGGATTTGAAGTTTAATTTTCAAAAGTATTTTTGTTTTAAATTTAAAGTGGAACATTTAAAAGTATTTCTTGTTAAGTGCGAAACTCAAATGACAAAACCACACGAAACTACAAGGTATTAAGTTGAAACGACAAATTGGTCAAAATAATTCAACGTTTTGCAGGCTCTGAATTTGTGTGATCAACTTGATTTAAATTTTGAAACCAATTATTATTTGTCAATTGGTTTGCACTAGTCAGTGCATTATGAAATGACTTAATCTTCTGATATACTTGGTGACCAATTAAACTGAAATTTAAGTCATCTTGATGGTTTTACGAATATCTCGTGGTACATTCAGGGCTGCAATTTTATTCACGCTGTCCATTTTTGCAAGGTCTCATCATTCTGAGAAATAAACGATGTACTCCGTGTATTCAAAACTCATCTTCCAGAGGAATGTTGTGTTCAGTATAGACATTTAAGATTCTTCGAGCGTTTCTTAATCTATACATTAGATGAAAAAATGTTCCAAATAATTTACAGGGAATATTTTTAATAGAATGTAAAGATTTTTGTTTTAATGGAAGCTAAATAAATTATTAAAAGAACTGTAAGAGCAGTTATAAAATATTTATATCGTTTTCTTATATTTAAACATAAACATTGCAAAACTTAAGAGTCTTAGAAGTCCGATGCTTTAGCAATGCATGAATTGTTCATTTTGAGTGATATTACCGTGTGATCAATAAAATCATATTCGTAAAAATTACTACTTAGCGAATTTCATTGAATGTCGACGTTTGGATTCTCCCTGAGTAAAAAAATCAAAAATTCGAATTTTATTTGCATGAGAAATAATCCAAAATCAAAAGGCTTATTTTCCGGTAGAGCTATGCAAGATGTAAAAAAACAAACTTTTGAAATCTCTTCAGAAAATATTTTTGGAACGTTTTATCGTCATTTTTAGAAAACATGCACTTTTTATCAGCACCAATAGAAATTAAAATCTGCTTTAGAGGAATGGATAGGCTTGGAATTTTTGAAAAAATGTCATTTTTTATATTCGTTTCAAGTTATATTTGTGAATGATACTTTTAATATCTCAGGGTCCGGAATTTTTTCTTTGCAATATATTAAAAACATACATACACAATAAAATTGTTTTTTTATTTTAGAAAAAACGTAAGCTTTATCAGAATTGTTTTTTTTTTACATTCTCCCAGAGAGATTTAAGCATTTTTAGTACACTTTTATATTTTAAGTCATTTGACAAGTACAGAAAATTTATGAATTTTTATTCATGAATGTCCTATCTCTGTCCATTTCGTGAGGTTGATAACGTTTTTGATTGCTGCGACAGAATACTTTCTTTCTATACAATTTTAATAAACAATGAAACTGTTTACTTCTGTAAAAAATACGCGTCATAGGAAGAATGTGAAAATTTTATGAATTTCGTTTTCCAAAATTCTTAGTCTCGGTCTCAGCGATAAAACTGACTGTGTTTAAAACTTCTGCAATAAAATTTCGGGCGCTTTTTCAAATAAATTTAGAGTGCAATAAAAGTGTCGACTTCTGAAAAACGTATGAATAATAGCAAAAATTTTCAAATCTATTTCAACGATATTCCTTTCTGGCACACCTAATTTATTTTCGAAAGGGGATAAGAGTTTCCACCTATCCAAAGATGCATTGGTATTTATGTATTTTCGAAGGGTTTTTGTTCAAGCAATACTTTAAAGAGTGTTCCTATGTAACAAAAATCTTTGATCCATTTAAAAAAAAAATGGCTACATATCGCAGAATTAACTACGGTATTTGAAATCGCCTAGATTCTAAGGAAATAGTGCATTTATTACGCTTATATGATTATTATTTCCGTTTCCAAACCTTTTCGGCAGCTTATGACCAGAAGGTGTTAAGATGTTAAATTTGTTTTAATTTTCCTAAATTCCTCAAAAGCGTGGATTATTTTTGGTAAAATGCATAGAAAATATGTCCTTCGTAAAAATTTTACCTCATTTTCAGATAGCTATCAACATGTGATACTTGCTTAAAAAATGATGAAAAGAGCCATTTTTCTGGTTTTTGCGAATCTTAAATTTGTTGCTAGTTTTGCTAAAAGTGAAAAAACAGAAATTCTATAATGAATCGACAAGTCTCGTTTTTTCCGGAATTTTTTTGCTCTTTAAATAGCTCCAACATAAATCTAAAAGAATTACTCTTTTGGTGCCATTATTAAAATTTATTTTGCAGAAATTTGTTTCAAAGTGTTTAAAAACATTAAAATTTATGTTTAAAAAAGTATTTTGGAGTAGTTATTTCAATAAGTAATGCAACATACAGGGTTTTACTTTTACGAAAGCTTCTAAGACATTTATTTGAAACATCCAAACGACAAAAAAACGACCGATTAGTAAAACTTGTCCTCTTTTCAGAAAATGATGTATCACTTTCGGTGGCTAGATTTTTAGAAAATAATGCACTAATTCTGGTTGCGATTAAGTTTTCGATCAATGTTCCGGTTTCCAAAGATATTCCTAACTTTGGTAACCTTTTTGGTATAGAACTACTCTAGCTATGTTTGCAGCAGTCAGGTATCACTAATAAGGTAAATATAAATTGGTAAAAAATTCTAAAGTATGCAGGTTTCCTGGGATTCGTTAGTGTTGAATTTTTTGGGTAACACAAATTCAAAAAGAAATAGAATGGGGTGACTTCTGTCGATAGAAACGATATTTTGTTATTTCTATCTTGTCAAAAAATTTGGTAAATGAATTTGTTGTGCGCCTTTCAAATACTCAGTTTTTTTCTTAAATGTGTTACAAGTTATGTAACAGAAATTCTGAGAGGGATCGAAAACTATAACTGTTTTTGTTAGCAAATCTTCCATCTTATTTAAATTATAGCAATCAATTTTCGCAAGGCGATTTTGCTCTTGTTTTATACTCGTGTGCACTATTATTTTAATTTTCCTTATTTATTTAATACGAACAAATAATTAATAGATATTTGAGAGAATAATTTCAAAACATATCTCCTTATTTTTTGCGAGTATATTTTTCTGAAATAAAACCGATATTTTAAATGTAACTGTAAATTTTCTATAGAGATCATATTGTATGTAGAATTTGGTTGTTTAGTATAATAATTTTAATAAGATTGACAATTTTTTCGCAACTAGAAAGTCAAATAGATGCTTTTAATAACAGATAAACCCGTAACATTATAGCATTACTCTGAGAAAAGAGTTATGAACAAAAAATGAAGTTACTAAAAAATTATAGTGATTATCTTGCATCATTTATTATGTTTATATACTTTTAATAACTTTAGAAGCACGTAATTATAAACAATAATAACTTGCATCAACAATAAAATTTGTTCAGTTTCATTAAACCTTGCTGCAAGTGAAACATTGGCGAACATTTTTATATTTTAGAAAAAAACGCAATTTCATAACATTATTTTTTTTTTAATTCTGGTGAACTTGAATTAATTATAAACTCAGTCTGAATAAAAACTTGACAAAAAGTCCAAATTTCTCAGAAAATTGCTATAAGTAAGAAAAAATTGTTTAAAAAGATGATTTATTTCTTTAATTATTGATTGAATGGAACACCTTACGTGCTAAAAACAATATGTATTTTAAAAATCTCAAAAAATCATAATGAGATTCAAAAACTTGAAAAACTCAAATTTCTTTCATGGGGTTTTTTGGTTGACCCTACAGGACAGCTGTATGGCTGAGATATTTAAAAAGTGATTGTTTATCTATTTTCCACAAAGCACACTTCTGCAAGCACCTGGTATTTTCTCAGGACTTGTTCCAAGTCGCCGGGAGAAAAAACGGATTCCGCCTTGAGTTTAGACCTATACTTGAACCTAGGTTGAAACGTAGGTTTATGTCATGATCTTTTTGTTCTTCATGTAGGAAAATTAATAGGAGAAGATTTGACAAGGACTTAAATTTTTTTTAGTTTAAATTTTGAAATAATAGGTAAAAATAATTAAATTTCCTCAATAAATCATGAGAAGAAAAAAAATTGTTATGTTAAGTCCGAACGCGTTAATTAAGATTTCGGACCCGTTTGTGCATTGTTACACAAGGTGAGAGAAATTTGACATGATTCGTCGTTAAAGTGACGTTTTTTCTCTGTGGGAAGAAAGCCTACGAGCTACGGGTTGACTTATTTCATGAGGATGCGTTTAATCAACGCGTGTTGCTTAAGAAGATCAAAGTTATATTTCATAAACGAGGAAATATAATCAAAAGGTGATAATGATGTACAATCATGCAATTTAATGGCAGTTTGTCTTGTGACAGAAAATAGACTAAGACATAAGGGAATTCAATAATTGATTTACGTACATACCCATAGACTTTAAGATGAGAGTACTCATTTTGAGGTCCATAATAAATTTACACGTTTTTGAGTTATGTCGATACGTCAGGTCTCTGATGGTCCCGTGACTTGAGTGCTGGGCACAGGGTTTTAGGTCCTCTGTTTGGGTCATGCTCGATAGCTTTTCCGCAATCTCGAGCAAGAGGCAAGCCGAAAGAGGTTAAAATAACGGAATTATAGTTACGCCAATGTCAATAATCAAATTGTCCATGAATCTCAATACAATAAACTCTTGTTTTCAGTGTAGTGTCTGTGGTTGCCTTCAAATAACCTGCGACTGATTTCGGAGGAATCGAAACCTTAACAGTGTGGGCCGCCAGACGCTTTTCCAATTGAAATATATATCTATGGATATAATGTCGAAGCTGCTCTCGCCCTGCTCCTCTGAGAAACTGCGTCAGCCAGCAGTTCTAGGAAGGCTGAGAACCGGGTGACTGAATGCGAGAGTTTTGTGTAATTATTTATCTATGAAATTTTCTTATAACCTTTCTTAATTATTCTTGCTTATCTCAAATAACCCTCCCTGGGCACATATTACCTTGCTCTATTACTCAATTTTGTTAACTTTTCTTTGCTATTTGGGCATTAAATTAGCTGCCGTTCAACAACTTATATTATTTTCTAGTAATGTTTTCTTCATTAAAATGTCGAGCCTTATCAGCTATGACCTAAGCCGCGCCAAGTAAAGAAATCAATTTTGGAGGAATACAAATTTCCATTTTCCCTCGTCAAATCTAACCCCCAAAATATGATTCTGTCTCATTTGGCGCCTAACGTGGGGCTAGTTGGGTTATATTAATTAAATTATGTGTAATTTAAACACATTGTCAAATAATAGCGTTAGTCCTGCGAGGCGCCTATATCCGTTGTAATTAAAAGCTTTGCGTGATTGCATGTGTTATGCTTTTCTCGGCGACTATACACGCGCAGCGTGTTTATAAACACAAACTTCGATTCTGCAAAGGGTAAATTCTTATGTTTATTGGGTAGTTGAATAATTAAATTATTTTCAGCAGTTTTAGATTACACGTGAATTTAAAGTGCTTTTCAGTAAGATAAAAACGCTGTTATTATTATTTTGCTCATCGAAGAAATTACACAGTCGAAAACTTGTTTTAGAGGCTATGAGTGTTCCTGGCTATCTATTTTGTATTCAACTTTTTTTGAGTAAAGCTAAATTTTCTTCGTGGAACCTTTGATCAGCTAGAGTTATGACCCTGTCTACCGCATAATAAATTGCGCCTATTTTTACAGAGAACGGATAATGTTTATGAAAGTGATGGTAACTACCTGACCATGCAGGTTTGCGATACCAGTTTGAGATTAAACGTTCATCTTCTGCCATTACAGTGACATCGAGAAAATGTATTCTGTTGTTTCCAGTCGATTTTTCTAGAGTGACTTTGAGCACAGTCAGCCCTATTGATTATGTCGAACAAGTTATCTATTTTTTCTCAGGTACGCAGGCGAGAATATCATCTATGTACCTTTAGAAAGAAGGTACGTTATAGGAACGTTTCTTTAGGATGTCTTCCTCTATATCTTCTTATACCAGATTAGCTTTAGCTGCTGAAATAAGAAAGGTCATAGGTACCCTGATTTTTTGGTTATAAATTTCATTCTCAAATTGTACACAGGCAGTTTGCATAACAAATGTTGTCGTTTCTACAAAGGGTTCTTTTCTTAAACATGTGTGTTCTTGGATTTGTGTCTAACGTTCTTTATACATTCTATTGCTTTTTCCTAGAAATGTTAGTGAACATCGATTCCTTGTGTAAGGAAATGAAGGTGAAATTATCTGAAATAGTGATTGTTTTAATATTTTTATAAGGTCTAAACTATTTTAAATAAATGTGTTAGTTTGGCATAAAATAGATTGAATCACACTTTGCAAAAGCGATGCTATTTTTACACATGGTGTATCGATGTCAGAAGCGATCGGTCTGAGAGGAATCGCTTTCTTATGGATTTTATGTAAGACATATTCTAGCATTGTGTGCCTTCGACGGTCTTAGATTTAAGGATATGTTATCAGAAATTAAATTCGCATTTTTCCAGTTTTTGACTAAAACAGATGTAATTTACTCTTTGGTAGAAAGGGCCATAGAACCAGCCAATCTAAGGTTCCACGAAGAAAACTTAGCTTTAGTCAAAAAAACTTGTAATAAAAGGGATATCCTGAAAAACTCATAGCCTCTAAAACAAGTCTTCGACTGTGTAATATCTTTGATATTAATAATATTACTAATAATCAGCATTAGAATGGAAATCATGACTTTCCGAAAAAAGTGATGATTTTCCAATATTCTGATATTTTCTCCAAAAAAGTAAACCCAATCTTAAAGATTCAGAACAATCAACAGTTCCTAAAATTGGTAACAAACTTCAGAAGTTATACCAGTCCAAAAAAGATTCCATAGAAAAAATTCACAAAACGCACGTCGTGTATCAATTAACTTGTAACTAATGTGGATGGTTCCACATAGGTCAAACTTAACGGAAACTTGCAGTTAGAATAAAAGAGTATGAAAGAAATTTCAACAACTTTTGTAATAAAACAACCTTAGGAAAACATGCCGTTACTATGTTTCACACTTTTGATCACAACAATACCATTACTTTGGCCATAGAAAAAAAAATAATGTACATACATCCAAGATTTGAGCACTTTATATAATAATTTAATTTTTTACTAAGTAAAATGAATAAAAAATGGTCAAACATAACACAAGTACACTATTTATTTAAATTTAGAATTTAATTTGATCTGTATAGCAAAAATGTCGTTTGCGCGATCCCGTGTTCGTCAGAATCACGTGACTGCAATAACCTACTTCCTGAAAAATATTTTCACCTTACTACGTAACCTTAATAACCTGCGTGACCATGCGTCAT
>NC_046660.1:13825375-13828035 GCF_010883055.1 Belonocnema kinseyi
ATCCCGTGTTCGTCAGAATCACGTGACTGCAATAACCTACTTCCTGAAAAATATTTTCACCTTACTACGTAACCTTAATAACCTGCGTGACCATGCGTCATTGCTTTTGGTCCTTGCTTTATTTTAACACAAAATTATAAGTATTAAAAAAATAGACTTCGGAAGAACAACTAAAACAGAATTTTTTTGTGAACAACTTTTAAAACAATGCTATCTGAAACAGAAATTTGCTAAAACAAGTTTAAAACAATTTTTCGAGTGCAATTTAAGGGGTTATGTCCTCTATTATGAAAACCAAAAAAGAACTTTATTTTAAATTTAAGGTACTGTTTTACAACAATCTCTACAATCTTAGTATTCATCATAACTATGTATTAGAAAACTAAAATGAAATAACCTGCATAGACCCATCTTCCATTCTAAGCATAGATGTAAAAATTTCAATGCGCAAGCCTTCTCTTACATTTTTTTCTAATTCATTTAAAATCTTATGACTTTCGTCGAAACAGGGTATGTTATTTATTCTTTCGCTATTTTAATCAATCATTTACGATTTCACTTTTGCATCGCTACTTGCAGAGTCTTGAAGAAGGACTGGTACCAATCCGAAGCGTTGACAAAGAAGCTGGACATAAAATAAATGAAATTTCTGACCGCTTAGCTCAATAAGTTCTTTACCATCTATACAACATCGTTCGCCTAAGGTTATCTATATGAATTTTATAAAAGTTTTTCCGAGGTTAGCAGAATAATTCTGATCTCGTCTGCTGCGTCACGCAAAAGTGAGAAAATTTCAATGATAAGAAGCTTCTTATCAGGATAACCATTAGAAAAATTTTTAAATATTTTTTTACTTTATCTTAAAATTCATTCCATAACATAGAAAATCATTTGGTATTCCTTATAACAAAATTTCTCACCTTCTTCAAACTTTTTGAAGTTCCTAAAAGCTACATCTTTTCGATAATCAGTCCAAATATTTTTAAATATATTTTAATTTTATCTTTAAAATCATCTTTATTTTTAACTGTTCTTTAAGTTATTAAAAAAAATGTATATTTTTTCCAAAAAATATGTATGTTTGCCTTTTAAATCCTAAACAGGTTAAAAATCGAAGTAAGGTAACCAAAAGTGAAGTCATGTGATTTGCTAAATTTGCATCAAAATGTGAAAACCTTTCTAAAAATTGTATTTCATATTTTTTGTTTTTAAATTTAATGTAGAATTTAGTATTTTAAATATGAGAAATTAGACACAGATCACAAAAAAAAAAATATTTCACAATTTCTGGTTTGCAAAGTCAACAATTTTTCCTACTGCGTAGACAAATTTCCTGTGTGTGGTGAAAGAACACGAAATATTTAATATTTGTATCCTCATTGGCAAATCAGGAAGGCTACATACTTCAAAAAAGCAGCAGTTTATTTCACAGTTAAATAAATTTGAAAACGAATTGTACATTTTAGTATTCAAATTTAAAAACTAATGACCTGGATCCCTTTAAAATTCTTTAGATTTTTTTAAATACCCCAAAACATTAAAAGGCTTTTAAAGGTACTTTAACATTTTTAGAAAATTTTTAATGCGCTTGAAACTTTCTCAGAAATCGTCTCTAATGCATCACTGCTTGAAAGGCAAATTTTTGACAAACGGCTTCAATCGCAGAATTGACTACAGATGCATTTGTAGAATTGTAAATTGAAACAAATGTGAAATTCGCTGTCTTTTAAGCGTTTAAAAAAACATTTTGAAGGCATATTTATGAAATAATAAATACAAATTTAACTAATTTACGTTTCAACTTGTAAAGAAAAAAAGTGTAGCTTCCAAAATAAAGATTCCACAAAATTAGAAACACCTATTAATTTTTACATAGTTTTTAATAATTAAAAACAAATAATTATGTATTAAATTTGCATTAAATGCACTTGAATTCTATTTTACAAGGAGGTGCACCGCAATTTGGAATGGTACCTACACAGTGTGTACCAGGTGGACATATTGAAGCGCATTGTGAACTTACAGAGACGAACATAGTCATTAAAAAGAACCAAGGAGTCACGATGATCCATCTAGGCATTCTGAAAAGAATAATAGTTTCTGACCTTCTATTTATAAATATATTTTAGTTATAACAAGTACTATCCTAAATTGTTTCGATTCAATTCATTTACTAAAGAATTCTTTCTGATAAATTGCAAATTCTGTGCACATGAATAAAATCTTTTAAATGTAAGGCAGCCAAATTGTAATCTACTAAAACACATTGAAGGACCATTGCGACTCATATTTTCAATTAAATATTCGTAATAAAACTGTTGTTGAATAACAGTATTAAAGTTAGAAAATATACATAAGTTAATTCTCTTACGCAATCTTGTAACATACTCATGTGACAAAAATGACGCATTTAAAAACAAATAGGGCTGATCTTATGCAAAAGAAATTATGAAACCTATACTAGATGATAATACAAAATGTAAATTATACTTACGGCCTTTTTAAAACGAACATATTATTTTGGTTCGAAACTTTTGGTGCGACAGCAGAACAGTAGTTAAACAACTGGATTGAAACTTGCAGTCTCTAGTAACAATGGAACTTTATCAGAAGTCGTGAATATGAGTGAATAAGAACACAGAACCTCCCTCAGGGCGGCT
>NC_046660.1:13828135-13834946 GCF_010883055.1 Belonocnema kinseyi
GCTATCTAAGGATGGTACTATAGAACGCCACCTCAAGGTAGGCCTAGTGGCGCCATCTCTTGGTCAGGCCGGAAACTTATCAATCCACCCTCGTAAATATATCCCTTAAGTCTAAGAAAAGCAGAAAAGCAGATACAAGGAAAAAAACCGCGAGCATTTCTCAATCACATGCCTGCAAGAATAGCTTAGATTCATTCTGTTACATTTGCAGTAAATATTGAGTGAGCAGTTTGCGAAAATCAATTGATGAGGAAGTGATAAGTCTTTACGAAAACTTTTTGAACTTAAATTGCTGCACCAAGAAACAAAATGCATTCCTCACGTAATTTGCAATTCCTGCAGACTTATGTTGTATCGTCTAAAAAATTGAAACAACGAAAAGTACCGCAAGTACTCTAGACCAACCACATAAAAAAACCCGTTATTGCGAAGGACTGCTACTTTTGCACGAATTCCGTCAAAGGGTTCCACGCCAAAAGTAAAAATAACATTTCGTACATTCATGTACGCACAGTCACAAGAGCAATTAAAATCAATAAAAATGCACAGCAGAGTGATTTAAGCGCTGTAGAAGGTGATAGAATGGAAGTTGAAAGTCAACGTCATGGAGACGGTAGTGAAACCAGTGATCAAACAAAAAATAGTTCTGATGATTCCGATGGAAATGACGAATAAGATGACTAATATGGCGTGCAGAAAATAAAATTGAAGGTTCTAATATTAGTGTCGCAACTGGAACTGAATGATTTTATTAGAGATCTTGGATTGCCGAAAGACGGCGCTGAATTTGCCGCTTCATTTCTAAAAAGAAGAAATCTTCTACAGCCAAAGACAAAAGTTTCATTCTATCGCAAACGGGACACAGAATTCAGAACACTGCATAACACGAATACTTACGCTCCTATCCCTATAGCTCACTCAGCGGTCATCAAAGAAGAATATAACAATGTTAAAATGCTTCTTGAAAAAGTTAATTACACGAATCACAAATGGCAAATATGTGGTGATCTCAAAATCATAACAAGGATATTAGGCTAACAATCGGGTTTCACGAGAGAGCCATGCTTTATATGCCTGTGGAATAGCACAGATCGAGCCAATCATTACAGCAAAAAACGTTGTCCTTTAAGAGATTCATTCAAACCTGGTTCTCATAATATCATCAACGAAAGCCTCATTGATCCAGAAAAAATTTTACCACCACCCGTCCACATAAAGCTAGGGCTCATGAAGCAATTTCTTAAGGCGTTAGACAAAGATTGGCAATGCTATAAGTATATATCCATTAAATTTCCTAATGTTTCAGACGCTAAATTGAAAGAAGGAGTCTTTGATGGACCACAGATTCGAATATTGACAAGAGATACTAATTTCGTGAGCTACATGACGAAAATTGAAATGAACGCTTGGGAAAGTTTGAAAGCAGTAAACGCAAATTTCCTCGGTAACAAACAAAGTCCAGACTACGAGAATATTGTTGCGAAAATGATAAGAAACTACAAAAAGTTAGGCTGCTTGATAAATTTACAACTTCACTTTCTAGATTCCCATCTGGATAGGTTTCAAGAAAATGTTGTTGACTTCAGCGAAGAAGAAGGGGAACGTTTTTATCCATACATAAAAGTGATGGAACAAGGATATCAGGGTAGATGGGACGAGGTCATGATGGCTGATTTTTGCTGGATTTTGAGAAGGGAAACGAATATTGGTCTTAAACGTAAGCATTACCCTTTGCATCGTTCCTTCGAAGAAAAAAGGACACGTTATAGCAGGCAGAAAATAGACTGAAGCAGGTCTGTATATCAATTTAATTACGATAAAAAGCAAGATAAAATGTTAAGCAAAATTTCGTTAGGTTCTATTAAGTTAGATTCATTTGTAGGTTAAGATCGAGTTAACCTATTAAATATAGCACACATTCAAGACTGAGTACCGTACGCTTACATAGCTACACGTGTGTCTTGTTACCGGAGTGATGCCGAAATGTCATCGAAGTTTTAATTTTTGCTCTAAGAATAAATTGAGTTAAATTGATAGCTTAAATTTGTTTTTATTTTGCCATGACCGTGAGACAGAAGAAATAATTTTTCTACAATACTTGTTGTTATGTTTTGATTGTCTCCATTTGAAAAAGTGTGCTAACAGTCACGCTGTGGCATTGTATAAATAGTGCACATGGGTATGACCATTTCATACGATCCGAAACAGTAGCCAGGGCGTCCACTAATCCAGTACGCAATAAAAACCACTAACGTAAGTTATATAGTTTATAAATATCTTGGTCATTTATTATGTAGATAGAACTGGAAGTACAAGCCTTGCTCATTAAGGAGATAAGCTGCTGATTCATGTAAAATCTAGACGAACACCCCCTCCCCCTGATTTTATAAAGTTTACACGTTCTGTGATCCCCTCAATCCGAAAAACAAGTTCGCGCAAATGCGCCTGTCTTTCTGTGTGTTCATGTGTATGGGGATTTGTAGTCTGTTGACATGATAATTTTGCAAAGAATTGACAGATTGAATAAGCCTTTAGTATTATCCTTCCGTCTCCCAAAATAAATGTCAAGTTCCTCAAGTTGAAATTTTGAATTAAACTAAAAAAGTTAGAGCATTTTAAGAATTTTCGACACATTTTTTCAAAACATGAAAATTCAATGAACGGATATTTAGAGCACTCAAAACGTCAAAAAACGTGAAGTCTACACATTCATATGATAACGTGAAAGTCTTCTCATTTAAGTGTACACAGTAGAGTTCACACATAATAACTCTGCCCAATAATGCTTTTAAATTGTTAATTTCCTTATCGTAAAAACTTCAAAATGAAACTCAGCTCACTAAAGTATAAACGTTAAGCTGAAAGAAAATATGATTTTTATTAACAAATTTTTATTATTAATTATAAGTTTGCTTGCAGATTGTATGTAAATCACTTACCAGTTTATTTGCCTGTTAATTTACCATGGCAATGTTGTTCTCTGCAGGTATAGATTGATTAGGAATATTATATATAAATGAGATTATAGGGTTCGATCCTTGACCTTAGAAATGTCTTCTGTATACATTTACCTTATTCTTAGTAGACGAAATCTCACTTAAAATGTGGCTCCCCACTCATGCATTTAACTGCAACCAAATCGGTAAGGGCAGGTACGTACCTTAAAAGTGAGCAAAAAGATTGCCGTCCACTGGTTTAGAGCTACGGTAGAAGAATAAGCTAACATTCCGCATTTTAATCCCGTTCATATTATAGGATGGAGGGCTTTTTACCACTTAAGCTACTAGAGATGGTTCCTGGAGATTTCTTCTTTAAGAGCATTAAATACAATACAATATAGTGTGTTTTTAAATTGGAAGATTCCTATTCAGGAACCTCGGAGGATTCTTCATATGTCCATACACGGGTTCATGCACACAGACCCAAAGAGAATATTTATACTTTTCTGTGCAGGAATTTAACAAAAGAAACTGGCAGATGATCCTAGAAACAAACATGTCTAAAAAGAAACGTTTATAAGTGTGCCTACCGGTTTTTTCAAGAAGTAAATTCAGGCGCTGTCTCCTGTACAGAAACGTATTTATTGTCCAGTACATGAACATGTTTGAAGGATCCTATAGGTGTTCCTGCACAAAAACCGGTACTTTCATTTTCTTTATGAAAAATCAACCCGTACAGGAACCCAGTCTCAATTTACTTCACAAAGGAGCGTATGCAGAATCTTTCGAAAGGTAGAATTTTGGAACAGGTTCCTTTGCTGGATCACGAACAGTTTCCTTTATCAAGTTTCTGTACCGTAAACGTCAATTGTTCTTTTACAGGTAATCGTGCACTAATATGTACAGGAACATATGCAGAATCATCCAATGTTCATGTACAGATGGAATCAAAAGTAGTTTAAGTAATTCACAGGAACTTGTCGCAAAGAGTATGGTCTCAACTTTGAATACGCTCATACACTTATTTTTTTTCAATAACAGGTTTCAAAGAGCAGACCATGTTATTCTCTTGCTTGTGGAGCTCCTAGAAATGTTCTAGGTTTCTTGCAGGAAGTGAAGCGGTCCCCCTTCGAAAATGAAAATTCTACCTACAACGGACCACCCTATATGATGCGAATATAGGAATTTTTTTGAATTTTGGAACAACATGGCCGATCTTAATGAAACCTCGTAAATTTTTAGTGTCGGTCTATAATAATGTAAATCTAAATACCAGGTAAAACTATTTACCAGCTTATAATATATTTCAATTGAATAACAAAAAATCTAATGACGATACGTCGACAATGACAGTGAATGTTTCGGCGGGTAGGGTTTCTTAACCTCGAATGCGTGAAATGATTCAAATTTTCCTGTCGCATTCAACAATTTTTGAAATATTTTTCGACTTCATGAAGCGACTAGAAATTTTATTTTTGAATTTGAAATTGGTCTCGCTGTACATTCTTTGAGTCTTTTAACTGATTAAATCCAATTAGAAAGCGAAGTTTATATTAAATTTATTAGTGTTTGACATCAGTACCTTAAGTTTTTTGGGTGGAACAAACATACTTGAAGAGGATTTTTTGTGAGGAGTTGGGAGGTCCTTTGGACGTTATAGAGAAAGCGGAACGGGGTAACCAATCCTACCTCCGACATGTGTCGGACGAGCGGGGAAACTAAGGTACTCAACAGAAGCATAGAGGAGATGCAAGGCAGTGATTGAAGAGCTAAAAAACTTCAGTGACTCGAAGAAGAATATGTGGGTACCAGTGAAGAAGAAGTTGAAGATGCACAAAAAGTGCTTTACAATATTAAGGTGCATATGCTGCTTTCAAGGTTACACTTTAGATTCCTTGAAAGCGTCTACAAAGACACAAGTTCGAAAGGTTGCAGAATTTTAAGAAAAGCGTTAGGCGTAGAAGAGAAAAAGCCGAGAGGTCCCACAACCCCCTAACCCAAACCTCTAAAACAGAAGAAAGGGCAACGAAAATTGGACCAAAAAGCACTGGTCACAGAAGAAGAAAAAAAAGGCGTACTAAAAGGCCTTAAACCAAAGGTAAAACCTGAAGCCCTTGGTGTTAACATCAAGGCTGCAAGAGAAACCAGGAAAGGGAAGGTATTTGTTAAGGTCGAGCCTACAGCGGAGAGCAAATCAATGTTCTCCTCTGCCATCAGAACAAACGTTGGTGAAAAGGGTTGTTATTAAAAAGCTTTTTTGCGAGCAACATGCACGAAAGGGGATGGTCAGTTTTACAAAAAGGGCCTTCAGAGGAATTTCTTCACTCATGTACGTCATTTCTGGAAATTCGAAAAAACTTTTTCCTGAAGATTATGTTTTTGGTGATAAGTTTAATCATTTGGTTGAAAATTTAATAATTTTCTTAAAAAAGCATCCTTTTGTTTGAAAATTTAACAGTGTCAACAATTTTGTTGAAAAGTTATACTTTTTGTTTAAATGAAGTAAATAAATAAATATTTAAATAATAAAAATAAAAATTTAAATCACATGATCTTCAAGAACTTGAAATGCACTTACATGCGCCTTAAAGAACAAATTTTGCGCCAAATTGGCAACCGAGTTATCAGAGATAAAAATGGGGGGGGGGGCTGTTTTTTTTCTAAAAACTAATAATATTTTTTCAAAAGCATCGTACCTATCTTTCATAACTTCAAATGCTGTCAAATGCGTCACCACTCCAAATTTTTGCGCCAGATAATTAACAAAGAAATCAGATTTTGGAGGGAAGGCCAGTATAGCGCAGGTGTTAAATCCTCAACAATGAATGCGCTCATATGTGTCGCTTTTGAAATTAACAAAAAACCATCATCAGCTCTCTCATTACAAATTGTTACCGATCCATCGCCCGTAGATACGTACAAATAACCGAAATTGTATTCAACAATTTTATAAGGGGCTTTTCGTATGTGATTTGAAATATTTTTATCATTTAGTTGGAGATATTATCGGAAAGTGGATCGTAACAAGTCGTAATACGGGGGCTGTTAATAGTTTTTTTGTTTGTTTTGAAAGTGACGCCGATGAGCGCCTTTGAAAGACTATCCGAATACACTTTTATACATTTTTATATTGCACACTGCCCCCCTCCAAAATATATCTTTGTTAATTAGCACAAAATGCTTGAGGTAACTCCGACAGTTTTTTGGCTCCAAATTTTTTATCGGTCGCGCATTTGAGCGCAATTCAGTGGCGTATAGAAAACCCGAAAATACAGAGGGGTGGGGCCTCTGTAACTGACATTAAGAATTGAAATATTTTGTTATATCTTCATCGTTTTTAGTCGAAAATATTTGTCCTTTTGAATAGAAAATTGTTTGTTTTCTTTTTCGTGAGTGTAACTATTTAGTAAAGAATTCAAAAATGTTGTTAAAGTCTTTTTTTGTATTTGAAAAATTCGTCTGTTTGGATTAAAAGTTTAATTTATTTTTGTTGAAACCTTGGTTGAAAATTTACCTATCTAGTCGGAGAGCTACTTTCTTTGTTCACAAATAATTTTTTTAGCCAAAAATGTAACTTTTTAAGCTTGAAGGTTCAACAACTTAGTGTTGATTTTATTTTTAACTTAACCTCTGCTTTTGCTCGGGCTTGACAGGCCACATTAATCTTGGTCAAATCCATTCCCCTTTCCAACTTCTTGTAGGAGGAGGGGGAGGGGGATAACAGTTCTTTCTGTAGACGGAAATAATTTTTTTTTAATAACAAATATTTCCAGCCGCCCTGAGGGAGGTTCTGTGTTCTTATTCACTCATATTCACGACTTCTGATAAAGTTCCATTGTTACTAGAGACTGCAAGTTTCAATCCAGTTGTTT
>NC_046660.1:13835046-13849027 GCF_010883055.1 Belonocnema kinseyi
CAGCCTTGGAGGAGATTATGTTGAGAAATAAAAAAAAAATTCTTAAAAACGTTGTTTTTCTTGGTCAGGCCGGAAACTTATCAATCCACCCTCGTATACTGGTTACAGACACAGGCGAATAATGCTAGCGAGAAGCGGTTACGAATCTTCAGACATTTACTGCTATTAATGTCAAAATATGAAAGTACGCAAGAAGAGGGTTGCCAGCGTAATCGGTTAGGTTAGGTTAGGTTCTGTTAGGTTAGGATAGGTTGAACCTCTATGTAGATTAAGCCGAAGCTGAATGAAACGGTACCGCAAACACAACGGGAAAACACAATCAGTTTAATTGTGTTTTGTAAGGTTAGGTTAGATAGGGTTAGACTAGGTTAGATTTATTTCTAGGTTAGGCTCGAGTTGACCCATTCGATGTAGCACACATTTCCTGCTGGGAAAATATGCTTCCAGAGCTTTGCGTGTAGTTCAATAAATTTCTGTTAATTCAGGTTAGGTGAGGTCTGTTTCTGTTGGGTAAAGTTATGTTAAATAAGTCGATATCAGGCAAGCGTTGATAAAAAAATGTTGGCTGGCAGTAATATTGCTCTTCCGGTATCGAGAGTGTTGCTATTCGGTACCGGTTTTGTTTGCACAAACTTTTTTAAGAGGTAGGAGTAAATATGAAAACACAAATATCTTCTTTACAGTTTTATCTGCGAATCTAAGTTAGCAAAGTTCTACTGTTTCAATTAGAGAAAATTGAGACACTAAGGATACGTAGAAAATCACTCATTCAATTAGTGGAAATTACTTATAATTATTCAAACTTCTGAAGCTTAGACGAATTAAGTTTATCTCTCAATTTAAGAGAATTTTTGGATACAAAGTTTAATTTTCAAAAGTATTTTTGTTTAAAATTTAAAGTGGAACATTTAAAAGTATTTCTTGCTAAGTGCGACACTCAAATGACAAATCCACACGAAACTACAAGGTATCAAGTTGAAACGACCAATTTGTCAAAATGATTCCTCGTTTTGCAGGCTCTGAATTTGTATGATCAACTTGATTTAAATTTTGAGACCAATTATTATTTGTCAATTGGTTTGCACTAGTCAGTGCATTATGAAATGACTGAATTTTCTGATATACATGGTGACAATAATGAATGCCTTTCTCAGGGTCCGGAATTATTTCTTTGCAATATATTAAAAACATACATACACAATAAAATTGTTTTTTAATAGAAAAAACAGTGATATTCCTTTCAGGCACACCTACTTTATTTTCGAAAGGGGATAAGAGTTTCCACCTTTCCAAAGATTCAAGGAAATAATGCATTTATTGCGCTTACATGATTATTATTTCTGTTTCCAAAACTTTTCGGCAGCTTATGATCAGAAAGTGTTAAGATCTTTAATTTGTTTTAATTTTCAAAAAACAGAAATTCTATAATGAATCGACAACGCTCGTTTTTACTGAAGCTTTTTTGCTTTTCAAATTGCTTCAACAGAAATCAAAAAGAATTACTCTTGTGTTGCCACTGGTATTAAAATTTATCTTGCAGAAATTTGTTACAAATTCGTTAAAAAAATTAAAATTTATGTTAGAAAAAATATTTTTGGGTAGTGATTTCAATGAGCAATGCAACATACAGGGTTTTACTTTAAAGAAAACTTCTAAGACATTTATTTGAAACATGGTAAGGAAAAAAAAATTACCGATTAGTAAAACTTGTCCTCTTTTCAGAAAATACTGTGTCACTTTCGGCCTCATGATTCAAATCAATGTTTGAAAAGCGTTTTGGGTAAATTTTAGATCAAAAAACGCAATGGACACGTCGTATAGTTTTAAAAAAATAAGGCACTACTAGCGTTGGCATGATATAAATTTATGTTTTAAACCTTTTTTTATTGAAAAAACACTTTTAAGAGAGTTTCGATTTGATTACAAACTTTTATCTATTTCCAAGGAAAAGAAAAATTTTACAGAATGGACTTAAGTATTCGAAAGTCTCTAGATTTTTAGAAAATAATGCACTAAATCTAGTTGCGATTAAGTTTTCGATCAAAGTTCCGGTTTCAAAGATATTCCTAACTTTGTTTTACTTTGACTAAAATTCACGAAAAGAATGGATTATTTTAGGTCGAATTACTAACTACTACCGTATTTTTCCAATGTTTGTTTGAAAAACTTTTCACAAGCGATTCACATTGTAGGTATAAAACTACACTCGCTATGTTCGCAGCAGTGAGATATCACTGGTAAAGTAAATATAAATTGTTATAAAATTTTAAAGAAAGAAGGTTTACTGGGATTCGTTAGTGTTGAATTTTTCGGGTAACACAAATTCAAAAAAAAAAAAAAAAATAGAATTGGATCACTTCTGTCGTTAGAAACGATATTTTGTTATTTCTATCTTGTTAAAAAATTTTTATAAATGGAATTGTTGTAGGATTCATAAATACTAAGTTTTTTTGTACTTCTGTTACAAGATATAGAACAGAAATTATGAGAGGAATCGAAAACTATAACTGTTTCTGTTAGAAAATCTTCCATCTTATTTAAATTATAGCACTACATTTTCGACAAGGCGATTTCGCTAGGTTTCGCGAGCCTCCAGGTTTTTGTCACTTTTCTTGCAAATTACTATCTAACATAAATTTTGTAATTAAATCAAAAAGTTTGACTTTAGCTGCCAGAAAATGTGTTAAGTTATTTCAACCTTGCCAGCAAGTTTTGTGGAAATAACTTTTAATGAATTTCGCGAATGTTCTACATTTTCGTACTTTAGTTACATACCACGTAACATAAATTCTTAGTGGAATAAAAAAGAATGACTTTAATTGTGTGAAAAGGTGTTTTGTTATTTCAAAATTTTCAGGAAATTTTCAGAAATTAATTTTGCTGGGTTTCGTGAGATTTCAGATTTTGCTAATTTTGTTGTACTTTATGTAACAAAAAATCTAAAAGACAGGTTATTTTAAATGTTTAGTCATTCATAGACCCTTCTCGTTTGATACACGTAGTATTCGCTAAAGCTTGCTCCTCATTGATTGATTTGGCCGAACTTTGAAGCTTGTCTGTGCCCAAACTCAGGTTGGCCGCAATTTTCTCTACAAGACTATTGTTTTATACTCGTTTGCCTATTATTTTAATTTTCCTTCTTTATTTAATATGAACAAATAATTAATAGATACTTAAGAGAATAATTTTAAAAGATATCTCCTTCTTCTTTGTGAGTATATTTTTCTGAAATAAAACCGATATTAAACCTTGCTGCAAGTGAAACATTGGCGAACATTTTCATATTTAAAAAAAAAAACGCAATTTCATACCATTATTTTTTCTTCATTCTGGTTAATTTAAATTAATTATAAACTCAATCTAAATAAAAACTTGACAAAGAGTCCAAATTTGTCAAAAAATTGCTATGAGCAAGACCAAATTGTTTAAAAAGATGATTTATTTCTTTAATTATTGATTGAATGGAACACCTTACGTGCTAAAAACAATTTGTATTTTAAATATCTTTAAAAAATCATAATGAGATTCAAAAACTTGAAAAACTCAAATTTTTTATAGGGTTTTTTGTTTGACCCTAAACGACAGCTTTATGGGAGAGATATTTGAATAGTGATTATTTATCTATACCCCACAAAGCACACTTCCTGCAAGAACCTAGTACTTTCTCAGGACTTGGTCCAAGTCGCCGGGAGAAAAAACGGATTCCGCCTTGAGTTTATACCTATACCTGAACCTAGGTTAAAACGTAGGTTTATGTCCGCCACGATCTTTTTGTTTTTCATATAAGTAAATTAAGACGAAAAGATTTAACAGGTACTTACATTTTTTCAGTTTAAATTTTGAAATAATAGGTAAAAATAATTAACTTTTCTCAATAATTCCTCAGAATATAAAAAATTTTTTTTTGTTAAGTCCGAACACGTTAATTAACATTTCAGACATCAAAAAAGCTATTGCAGTTGGTTAGCCGCCACCGATTCGTCAATTAATGCGTGGTAAAAAAAGAATTGTGGGGATAAGGGTATGTCGATAAAATGACCTTTTTTTCTGTGTCGGAAGAAATCCTACGAGCTACGGGTTGACTTATTTCATGAGGATGCGTTTAATCATCGCGTGTTGCTTGAGAAGATCAAAGTTATATTTCATAAACGAGGAAATATAAACAAGAGGTGATAATGATGTACAATCATTAAATTTAATGGCAGTTTCTCTTGTGACAGAAAATTGTCTAAACATAAGGGAATTTAATAACTTATGTACGTACATACCCATATACTTTAAGATGAGAGTACTCATTTTGAGGTCCTGGATAAATTTAAACGTTTTTGAATTTTGTCGATACGTCAGGTCTCTTATGGACCCGTGACTTGAGTGCTGGGCACAGGGTTTTAGGACCTCGGTTTGGGTCATGTGCGATAGCTTTGGGGCAATCTCGAGCAAGAGGCAAGCCGGAAGAGGTTAAAATATCGGAATTATAGTTACGCCAATGTAAGTAACCGAATTGTCCATGAATTTTAATACACTAAACTCTTGCTTTGAGTGTAGTGTCGCAGATGCTCTCGCCCTGCTCCCCTGAGAAACTGCTTCAGCCAACAGTTCTAGGAAGGCTCAGAACGGGGTGACTGAAAGCGAGAGTTTGTCGTAATTATTTATCTCTGGAATTTTCTTATAACCTCTTTTTTTATTATTATTGCTTATCCTAAATAGCCCTCCCCGGGCACAGATTGCCTTGCTCTATTACCCAATTATAATTACTTTTGCCTGCTATTTGGGCATTAAATTTTGCCAATTTTGCAAAGGGTAAATGCTAATTTCTGTTGGGTAGGTCAGTAATTAAAATATTTAAGTGCTTCTAGATTACACGTAAATTTAAGGTGCTTTTTAGTGAAATAGCAACATACGAAATTTGCGAACACAATGTTTGAAATTAATTTGACATTTTTAGGATTATACAAATTTCTGTGTGAATCACCTAATGAAATTGATTGTTAGATATTTTTCTTTTAATTTCACAGTGTCCGGGATCTGAAACCTTATTATCAGTCAATGTTGATCAATAAAGACCTTGTTCTGATCATTTGATTGAAACAAAGAAATTAAATTAAAATATTTGTTTCAAGTTCACGTGCTCAAATCGAATATAGGCTTTAAAATCTATACTTTTTTTCGAATAAAACAAAATATTAAAAATTCTATTATGAAATAAATGTGTCAACTTCGATGTTTAGGTCATAACCTGAGAATTTTATTTTGAACCGTCTGTACTATATAATAGCGCGAGATAGAACTATCAAGAAGAAGGTAAGGGTAAAATTAAATTGATTGACATGAGAATCTTGCGCATAATAAACGGGAAAACTTTGATGGACGCAGTGTGTAACGACATCATTTATAAAAAATGTTGTGCATAAGAGATGCTAGTAGACACATGGGAAAAAGAGTGTCAGTAAAGTCAATGACGCCTGAAACAGAAGACCTTGGATACTTATGGTCCTAAGTGGGGAACCTCACATGACGAGTTTATCAGGATCTTTACTTAGGGTGATTGCTTGAGAGATTAATCAGCAACCTGCGTGGAAACAATCTGGCCGAATTAACGTATTGTTTATATAAATGAGACGAGGTTTGTGGATTAATCTAAAAATTGTATGTCCCTCCCTCAAATTAGTTCCTTCCCCATCGAGTTAGTCACGCTTCCCTCGAAAGGGAAATAGCTTAATTATGTAATAAAATAAAAATAATAATTGTTTTAACTTGAATGTAAGGTAGGTGATCCATTATTCAATGTTTAAGTATTTGAAAGTATTTTATGTTGTTTACCGATTTTAAATCTTGCCCTGGTCCTCGCTAACAGCAAATTTTATCAGATTTAATTTCAAGTTAAAGATCAGACGTTATGTCTTGCCATAACATTTTGCTACGAATTCTGTATTGTCGAATTATTAAATAGCTTATATGTTATCCTGGTTATATAATACCTAATTTCGTTATAAAAAATAAAGCAAAAGAGTATTGAAAAATGTATTGCTGTCGATCAACGAAGGTTTTGCCCTGGCGTGTCGAAATCTTTAATTATATTTAAAATTATTAAAAGAAATTGTCGAAATCAGATCTTGTCCTAACAGTTGTACAAAATATTCAAGCAAATACTCGAAGCATGAGTCGTGCCGCTTATCGCTTGGACGGTTCCCGTGATTTTGCGTTATTTTGTCGGGATTCGAGGCTGTCGACTGCGCGGAGAATGGGCTCCTTGTTTTCCTGACTTGAAGATGAAGACAAGTTGCGTATTCAGCTCTTGGAAAACCTATTTTCCAAGAACCAGAAAGAATCCTGAACAGCTTTCACTGATTCTCAAAGATAACTTGAGTACCAGCGGGATACATGGGGTCTTATTCGTTCCGTATTTGTCGAAAATATTTTACGGTCCATACAGGTCATGGTGCCTCCTTAATAAAAACTCGTGGCATACATAGAGGGACTTGTCACACGCCTTTCGATACGAGTAGGACATCAAAAAAATGACGCGGAATCCACTGAACCCGCTAAAATTCACAGAAAAAAATAAAACCTATACTTACGAAATTTAACCCGCGACTCACCTTGAAAATGTTAAACTTATCTCTCAAGAATTATGCTGAATTTCTGCACTATGTCAACAAACGTAGTTAACTCGATCAAAAATCGTTTGAGTCACTGAAATCGCATCCGAGGTCTAGTTGAACAGACCTAAATTATGTGCATGGACAATTCAACCTAAACTTGGAAAAATTTCAAGAAAAGTCAAATCAAGTTAACACAACTGACAAAGTTGTTGTTAAGGCCCTTTCCAACGAACGACCAAAGTTTGGAAGAAACAAAACCTCCTTTCAACTAGTAGAAATTTTTCAGCATACTAGGGAAACGCCAAAAGCCCGCAATGATTTCCCCTTGCATTTTTGAAAAAAGGGCATAAACGAAGATATTCAGAAACTTTCTTTGTCCCAAAAACTGTCATGACATGCCATGCTCTATGAAACTGGTGGCATGTAGCCCAAAATTGCGTGGTTATTTAAATTTAAATAATTTTGGCTTAGAAAAACCTGAAAGTATATTTTCAACAAAGAAAAAAATCTGTTCAATTAAAATAGCCTTCTTTAGACATAGCACTGTGTGGGAAATAAGGAAAATATACAAACGGAAAAAAATAGAAAAAAAATACAGAAATCTTTTCAAAAGAAGCGTATGGTATCATTCTGTTGGAAGAAACTGAATTATTTCAAAAGATATTTAGAATCTTTGGATTTTTTTAGAATAAATTGTAATAATTTGAAAATGGAACAAATAAAAAGTTATATAGAAAAAAATTTTAATTATTTTCAGATGTAAAACAATTTGAAAGCTTATTAGGAATATTGCAAGCTTTTAGCCGAATTCAAAAAATTCTCAACATTTGTGGGAAATCATAAAATTATTTTTCATATAAAAATTGGTAATAAACATTAAATTGCTTTAACTTTGAAACATTTCTTCAAAAAAATGTGGCCAACGAACTCGTCCTGTCTTTTTATATCCTTACATAGTGTGCCAAAGTAGAATCCAATCGAATTATTCCTTCAAATATTACCGTAATTACAGACGACAACGACAAAAATGACGACAGATAGACACCGACGTAAAAACTATTTTTTCTGACACAGGGTGTCGCGAAACGTCAAAATTTGATAAACGATTAAAAAATAATATAGAAAAAAATTCAAATTATATTGTGATGGAAAACAATTTTAAAGGTTATTCAAAAAATTCTCAAAGTTCGAGGGAAATTATAAAATTATTGTTTATTTAAAAAGTTGTGATAAACATTAAATATTCCATATGTTCAATTTTTTAATTATTTTAAAATCATTTAAAACTTCTAAACAATCTGATTGTCTTTTAAAGTATGTGTAGTTTATCATAATTTTATTTTCACTTTGAAATCTTACAAAATGTTTCAGATTATTGTTTAACCATTTTTTAAATCTGCTGAAATGTTCTCTAAAAACCAATTTTTAGAAATGAAAAATAATTTTGTTTTTCACCTCGAATGTTAAAGACTTTTTTGTTAACTCCAAATCTTCAAATATTCTTGAAAACTATATAAACTATTTCCAATAATTTCGAAGTCAAATTAAAAAAAAAAAAATTTTTAACTTTTATTTAATTAATTAAATTGTGGAATTCATTGTGAACTCTCTTTTGTTAAAGCACTTTCGGCTTTAGCGAACACATTCTCACTTATTCGCGCAGCTTGTTTCGTTGTACTTAAATATATATTTTTTAATTTTCTATGTTGTTTTTCAAAAATAAAACAAAAACTACTTATCCTGCAAAAAATTAATTCCTGAAATTTTTTTTATTCCTTTTAAGGAGCACAATTGTTTTCAATCTATCTCTTTTCTTATATCGTTTTGTTTTCCACAAAATGGAGTTATTGCATCTTCATGAGTTTTTTAACGATAAAAATTTGAATGTTTGATGCGAAGTAGATAATATTGTCATACTGTATGCTTTGAATAGAAATAATCCAATGAACTGAGTCTATGATTTACATGAAAATCGATTTTTTCAGAATTTGATTCGACTTTTTTTAGCAGCATTAAACATGAGAAATCTTTGAAAAACTGATTTTCAACGATTTTCGTAAGGAATGATAAAAAAGGGTCCACGTTGAGACGCTCTCTCTTGGTGGCTGTTAAACATTTTTCAATGTTCAAGGGCTTATTTTAAAGATAATTATATTTTCTACCAAGAAGGTAATCATATTATACATAAAATACAGTCCTAAGGAGGTAGTTGGGAAAAACCGATTTTTTTTACTGATTGATTTTACTAATATACGCTTTATCTCGAAAAAATGTATGGCCTACTGACATGCGCTCCCCAGTGGGCACAAAATTTGGCGACGTCTTCACGACATCGTTACGACATATTTACGACACCTTTACGACATCCTATGTCCGTGTCATTATAGTGACTTTGCAATATCGTAAAGACATCGTCAGATCATATATTTACGATATCATAAAGACGACTTAACGAAATGGACATAGGATGTCGTGAAGTTGTCGTAAAGATGTCGCAACGACGTCATTGAGGAGTCGCCAAATTTGGTGCCTGCTGGGTCTACTGGATCGACGAGCCGAGTATTGAGCGAGTATTGAGCGAGCACGTAACGAGTTTTCCCAAAAATATTCAATGTTTCACAACTGCTCGCTAAAGCCTCTTTAATGCCCGCGGAAGCCTACTTAATTGCGAATTCGTAATTTTCGGGTATTTTCTCGGAAAAAAGAGGACAGTAAATTTCTGAAAAGCTCTTGCTAACCTCGCGCAGAAATCTATTTTTCGTGATAGAGCATGCAGGGAGGACTTGCGAAGTATTAGGATTTTGTCTCGTGTAGACTGCTACGATGCTAGCATCATCCATGTTCACAAAGGCTTTTGGGTGCGTAGGCACAATCTGTAGAACTAGAAACACCCAGAAATTCAACGAATTTCACATCGGCTATTGCGGAATGAACGTGCGCAGCTCTTAAAAACTGGACTTGTGCGTGGAGCGCTTTCCCTCCGGATACCTCCATTCGTTAGGATATCTCGGAGGAGTCCGACCTCTGGAGTATCAACGGAATTGAAATTGCAAACGTTTTTTTTTATTCAATATAACAACTGTATACTAATTTTATTCAAAAGAATTTATTTCTCGATTGTTGCACTATTTTCGTGGAGAATCATCTTATTTCCCCTGTCTTGACTTCTCCTGTTTTTTAATCAACAACATAAGCCTCCAAACAAAAGCTGAAATTGTAAGGAATCACTTAGATCAAATTTCGACCAAGCAGTGTAATTTTCAACCAAAAAATATATTAATTTTAAATGAAAACTACAAAGTTTCAACCCAATAGATGGATTTTCAACTACAGAAGATAATTTTTTCACCAAAAGTAAAATATGTAAAATTCAGTAGAATTGGTACTTCTAAGAGAAAAATACTTTTGAGTTTCATGTGGACCAAACTATTTTTGTTTTAACAGGATATCTTTTGACGCAATTGAATTTGTTAATTTCTTTGAGGAAAGAAACAAAAGGTTAAGGAAAATACTAACAAAAAACTTTTTCATTTCCAATAACTTTTATTACAACAAGAATGATCCGGTCTGATAATATAATATAAAACTATTAATTCTAACTATACAAAATTTTTATAAACTTCTTTTATTTAAATAATACAGTGAATCAATTCAGATATATCGAGTCAAAATGACAACAGAAAAATTAATTTTTTTAATCAATCAGTTGGATTTGTAATCAAAGATGATGTATTTTCAATAAAAAAATTAAATGCATAATGGTTATTTTAAACAACATATTTTATTTTTTTTAAAAGGCAGTTGAAATCATGCTAAAATGACAAATTTGCAGAAAGTTTTTCTTCAAAACTTGTAGCAAAACTTTGAACGGTTTAAAAACTGTTTTGATATCTTTTCGTTTTAAAATTTCGGAACTCATTTGAAGTTTCAAATTACAGGTTTACGATTTTCGAAACTCTTCAGCCTTCTAAATATCTTTTAAAAGTATTTGAAATCTTCCAAATTTTTTCTGGAAACTTTGGAAAAATAAAAAAAATGCCTTCCAATCCTCCCGTTCCAAATTTTTTAATTCTGTACGTTTTTCACAATATTGGAAAATATTTTCACCTTTTCACTCAAGACTTACTTAAATTTTTTAGAAAACTTTTTATCATGCAACATTAAACAATTTTCAAAAAACAAGTTCATTCTTGTTTGAAATTTGAGGAAAAAGTTTTGAATGTTCAAACAAATATACTTAAAAATTTAAGTGTCAATTTTACATTTTTTAGATATTTCGTAAATATCTAAATAGGTATTATATTTTTGGTACAGAGGGCAAGAAATATTTTTCTCACATTTTAATTTCAACATGCATGTGGAACCAATGTGTTAATCATCTGAAAAGTACATAGAAAATAATTAAATCTCGTTCTCTTTACTTCATAAGACCTTGTTTTTGTTGTTATAATTAGTCTTATTTCGTGAAGGTTAGGTAAGTTTTTAAATAATTGCCAAAACTAACCAGTTAAAGTTTGTTGATCGTCACTATAAATCGCAGTGATTTTTGAAACAATTTATCTGTTACGCTTACGAATTCAGCCCGTCGATACAAAAATGAAAATCTTTACCGGAAGTCTTCTTCTTACTACCTTAATTATTCAGCTTGATTTTGTCGGTGAGTGAATTTTATTATTTACTTGGATTTCTAAAAATCATCAGCATTTTAAAGAAAATGTTGTCCTTTTTACGAACTCTTAGATAAAATGCCATCTCTTTGGTTAAAAATTTAGTTACTTTCCTCATAATTTTTGTTTTTTGATAATCAATTTTCATCACCGAAAATGTAGCTATTCCTTTTTGAGATAATAATTTGAATTTTAAATGAAAATTGTGCTCCTCTCGTCAAAAATGCACGTTTTTCTATTTATATTTTAAAAATTATTATTAAATAATTATTTTTTTACCAACAAATTCACTTTTCCGTAAATAACGCCTTTGTGGAAAATTGTCAACATTATTGAAACAACGAAAAAGTAAATGTGGTACTTGTGAATAGACTTCATCACCTCCAACATTATAAGGAATTTAGAAATGATTTTAGTCAAACAGAATGTAATAAGATCACATATTTACACAATGAACCTAGAACCGAGCGAGTTACACTCACGTAGCCTTCATCTCATATCTTGAATCACACCAAAAATACTTGTTGAATCACCAATAATAAAACTTTGAATGTGTTTAAAGGATTTCTAATTGAAAAATATTTGCACGAACATTTGTCGAGACACAAATTTCTAAATTTTCATACCGTTTTAATTTTTCATACTGTTGGTTCTCCCACCTCGCGCTCGATAATTTATTTATCTGGCGCTTCGCGCTTGATAATGTGTTTTCCTCGCGCTACGCACTCGATCTTTGTGCATAGACTTTTTAAAACTAAAGCTGAAAGCATCGAGAACAGTAATTAGATGATTGTTAATTCTCTTTTGTTAAAGCTCCTTTGGCTTTTACGAATTTGTTAAAGCTCCTTCGGCTTTAACGAATACATTCTCATCACGTATCTCGTGTTTCGCACTCGAATTTGTGCCCCAAATGGTATATCTTTTCCATAAACAGACTTGTTTCATTGTGTCGTTTGAAAAGTGCGCATTCTTAAAAAACAAATGTTATCAAACGTTTTATTGCAACTTCTAAAGCATTTTAAAAAACTGACTTTGCCCATGAAAAAATGTTTGAATTTTTTAATACTATGACTAATTGTTCAGAGAGTTTTCGAATTTTGGTAGAAGTGGCCTCAAAAATACTAAAAATATGCCCACTTTTTGAATTTTTATCCAAAATGGCTAGCTAAAGAAATTGACATTTAGTTTAGGACACTAAACGAGTGTACCAAAGGCCAATCTAATAGATTAATTTTTCCAAAAGTTATCGAGTTCACAGACAGACATACATACAGAAAGACAGAGAGACATACACACAGATAATATTCGTAAAAACCGGTTTTTTTTATTAAGGGGTCTATAAACGTGGACAGTTGACCAAAACTGGGGACGGGGGGGGGGTCAAATTTTACATAAATCGAATATCTTCTCTGTTGAAAATGTAACAATGGTTTATTTATTCATTGTGCATCACGATTGATAAAAATTCCTTAGTTTAGGCTCAAAGGCAAAATCAGTGTCTTGAAACTCAATGAAAAAGCATTTTAATGTAAGGTAACAACTTTATTTTGAAGATACTTTTGTAAGATGTCATAGTGAAGCCATCAGGACTTTTAAAATGAAATCTATAATACGCTAATATTATTTAAAATATCATTACATGTAGTACTAAGTGACACTCAAAGCGATTGAATAAATACGTTCACTAAAAGATGTGATTCCAATCCAAAAAAATTGCCGAAAGTTAATTGGTAAAATTAGTTTTCTAGTAATTTTTCCATATTTTTGGTAATATTCAAATTCTCTGAAATTTTATTTTAAAATAAAATTTTTAAAGTAAAATAATATTGAGAATTTTATCATGATTCTGAAAGAGGGTAGTTTATTTTATGGATACCATCAAAATTATTGAAAAAGCTTCGATTCTTTTTATTTGAATATGAAAAGTTACATCTAGGTTTAAGGTTTTTTTAAACAATTTAAAAGAAGGTATGTAAAAAAACATTCGGAAAAATTGTAAGTAAATTTTTGTACTTCACCGGATTAGACAGAAACCTTGGTCAAAATTTAAATACTTGTAAATAGTATTTAGATCATTCAGAATCCTTGATTGATTTGTAAATTGATAAATAAATAATTTCATTATTTCTAATCAATATTTATTTATAATATATCTATTTACATTTATTAAATTAAATGGTGCCTGCGAGGTTACTCAGTGGGCACAAGGTTTGGCGACATCGTTATGATATCGTCACGACATCTTTACGACAACTTAACGACATCAAATGTCCATATCGTTCAGGTGTCTTTACGACAATCTGAATAAGTCGTATGATCTGACGATGTCTTTACGATATCACGAAGACACCGAAATGACATGGACATAGGATGTCGTAAAGATGTCGTAAGGATGTCGTAAAGATGTCGTAAAGATGTCGTAACGAAATCGTAAAGACGTCGCCAAATTTTTTTCCTACTTGGTAGTTTCTTTGGCATGTGAATAGTGGGAGCTCAGACGACAAAGAGTTCGGTAAACCGAAACGTGAGGAAAGAAGGGGAAAATACAGAAAAACTGTACAGAGGGAGAGATTAAGGGCCGAGAGTTTTGGATTAATCGGGAAGTTCGTTAATAGGAAAAGGGATAGGGCGAAGAGGGCGTGAGGAGAAAGTAGCAAGAGAATCCACCGTTAAAAATTCTAATATGTGCCAAACGATACCGGGAAAGAAACA
>NC_046660.1:13849037-13855692 GCF_010883055.1 Belonocnema kinseyi
AGAGGTGAAATAGAAGGAGAAACGTTACAGTTGAGTGAAGTGCGAAAAATGATGTTAGAAGTAATGAGGATATATGCGAAGAAAACCAGGAGAAACGTGGAGAGGAAATTCAGAAATAAATTAGGCGGGAAATGACCCAGCTTAAGAGAGAAATTAGGAAATGGGAAGAAGTCAGGGAAAAACTCTATAAAAAGATGCAGATGCTCAAGCGATGATTAGAAAAGAAGTAAAAGCCTGAAAAAAGATAGATGAACGTGAAGTTCTAATAAAAAATAGAAAGCTCTAACTGGGAGTATGGAGGTGGGGAGCGTGGGAATCGGGAGAAGGAAAGGCTGAGCAAAATAGAGCAAAGAATAGAAAAGAAAAAAGGGGGGAAAAATAAACATAATGATAAAGTGCCTCAGATTAGAGGGAAAAGAGCTGAAGGAAGGAGTAGAAGAAGTACTAAAAAGTATTGAAGCTAGGTTAGAGATAGAGGAAGTTCAAAGTGTAGGAAAGGAAGAGCGAAGATGGGAGAAAATGGTACTAGTAAAACTAAAGGAATAGCAACATAAGAGGGAAGTGATGTCTAAGAAAAGGTTGTTATATGAAAGCCTGGAGTGAATAGAGAAAGAGGAAAAGAACATGGGCTAAGTATGGGGAAATAAAGATAGAGAGTGTATGGTGGGATTGGAAAGAGAACACGGAAGAGTTAGTAAAAAATGAGATGTCGGAAAAATAGGAGAGAAAGGAACGGGAGATATAAAGATGGGAAATAGTAGCAAACAAAAATAGACAAGAAACTAAAGTTGGGAAGATTAGGGGATATGCTACAGGAATATATCAGGTTTGGAAAAAAAGGATAAGGAGTTCATGAGAAATTTTAACACAAAGGGATGTAGTAGTGAGGATGATGACGTGGCTAGATGAAAGTGGGAGGAGTCAGGAGAAGGTTACCAAGAGGTTATAAATGGAAAGTTCAAAATGCAGAAAGGAAGAATGAAAGGGCAGAGCAATGGGAATGTATAACAGGGAAAGATAACAAAGAGATAAAGGAACAAAAAGATTCTAAATCCTCGATCCTTAAAAATGAAGAAAAATTGAAAGTAAATAATCAAAAAAAAAATTAATTAATTAAAAAAAAGATTAATAAAAATGATCTAATTAAAAGGATTGTGAAGATCGAAAGCAAAGTTTTCAATAAACTAGTTTTTGAAGCAAATAAATTTTGAAAAAGAGTAACCAATTTTCTATAATTCATCCATTTTGTATCTAAATCATCAAAATGACCAAATTTCTATATGCGAATCATAAAACTCGCACCACTTTGAGGATACGTAAACTAAGATTTTAAAATTGTTAGGATGTATAAATAAATTTTTTTTTAATATGTTTTATTTAATATGTTTTAATTTTAATATTTCACTAGATTAAAAAAATGTTCTTTTTTAATGTTTCAATTTCTCTTTTTCCCTTTCTATACTTGATTGTTATCATGGATATTACACCTATTACGTAAACATTCACATATTGCCTTTTCTTCTTACAGAATTAATAAGTTCAGCGCCCAAGACTTTGGAGGATTTATTTCCCGGATACAGCGGTGTCATGCCTCCGACTGAACAATTTCGGTTTGCAGGTCAGTTGCACAAATTCGAAACATTTGGTAATAGAACTTTAAAATACCCTCCAAAAGTTCTCGTAAAAAGGGGACATATCATATTTGGAGCGCATACGGAAAATTTGATTTATGATCTGTACCTTTTATTTGGTTCTTTGGAACCTGAGCACTTCGTACTTGACATGAGTAAAGAGGAATGGGTTACTGTGCCACTTGTTTTATCTCGTAAATTGGGCGCAGGCCGTTTTTTTAACCTGGTTATTGCGCGCGATGAAGTGGCTGCTGGACATGTATCAACATCGAACAATCCAGTATGCAAACAAGCGCACATTGAAGCATGTAGACAGGCAAACCATCAAGTAGACTTTGTAGAACAAGAGCAAGTGCAGCTTTGGAAAAGAGATCTAAAAAGCATGGAAGACATCGTTATAAGAATCAAGGAAGAATACATGAAAGCATATAATAGTGAAATGACGCGTTATTTATATCAGCATCGAAAATGTAATTTAAAAGGGCATAGAGAAAGTCATACACGAAAAAAAGAATGATACTTCGGTGACGTCACAGAGGACGCCTAAACAAACAGAAATAATGCATAAAGTTCAGAAAAGGGAAAATATTTACCCAGTGGGCACAAAATTCGGCGACGTCTTTACGACATCGTTACGACATCTTTACGACATCATCTGTCCATATCATTTCGGTGTCTTCGTGATATCGTAAAGACATCATCAGATGGTACGACTTATTAACGATACCGTAAAGACACCTTAACGACATGGACATAGGATGTCGTAAAGTTGTCGTAAAGATGTCGTTAAGACGTCGCCAAACTTCGTGTCTACTGGGTAAGTTTTTTATATTATATAAGAACTTGAAAGAATACTAATTCCCAAATGATGCACATACGTTATTTTTCTATTTAGTAAAATCGTCCAATATAGAATAAACAAATTCTTTATGTTTCTATAAAATGTGTTTATAGAGATTTTACTGAATAGGGTTGTTTGACGATTTTAGATAAAATAATTTTTTAATGCATAAGTTTAATCCGAACCGAAGGTGCTTTATGATTTTTTTTTCTGCTGAGTCATTGGTTCTCATAATTATCTATCATGTGACCAAAACAAAACATCTGCACAGAAAAAGATATTTGAGAATCAATGACACATAAGCTATGATTGGTGGAAAATCCGATCCCTTTGACGTCAAAGGGGCCCTCCAATCGACCTCATGATAGACAATTAATACTTCATCATTAAATTAAAAATAGTAAAAAATATGTAAAAAATATTTGATGGGCGTTTTTACAATGATACTTTTATATACTATAAGATCCATTTATTGGAAAGATGATATCTGACTTTGGAAACAACCCTATTCAACAAAAGATTTCGTTAAGGGCATGTGGTACTTAGAAAATTATCGATTTAACGAGTTTGACAAATTTCATTCATTGGTGTGGCGCTTAGAAAGTAGTATCCATTTCATCAGTATTAGATTCCGTTGGCTTTTTTCCTACAACAATGAAGATTTTATCTTCAACATCTGGGAAATTATAGCGAACATGCTAACTAATTAATTAATTTTGCTAAATTTTATGTGTGTGTGTGTATTTTGAGGTTATGTGTGTGACGATTCTCTCCCCTAATTATCCGTGAGTGCTACCGGTAGCATCGTTACGACAGAGACCTACATTATCGGAATGACAGAAATCTGAGAAACGAAATTAACCTCAAAATAGTGCACATGCATACAAATTTTATTTGGCACAATAAAATCTTTTTGTTATTATCCCTCAAAAAAGAGTCCGGGAACGTCCGTTATGATATCTTATAGCATCTCCGAATTCAGTTTAAAAAATTTTCATTTTTATTGAAAAAAAGCCGAGGGAACTGTACCCGATTAACCATTCGACAATGTATCACATGCCCTTCATTCAACTAAAATATTCAGTAGAAAAAATCTTAAGAGCCACAATTGCATGCGCACTTGTTATGAATACGCTATTCGATAGTTAAAAGTTCCGCAGCGATAGTTCATTAGGTCATAATCAAAACATAAAAATGAGAATGTAAATGTGAATTAAAAGTTAAATATAAAGTTAAATTTAATTCTATATGTAATTATAAATGCAATTTTAAAGTTATCGTAAATGCAATTGTAATTGCAATTGTAGATGTAGTTGTAAATGCCATTTCAAATGTAATTATAAACGTCATTTTAATTGCAAATTTAGTTTTAAATTTAATTATAAATTTAATTTTAAACGCAACTGTACATGTAATTGTAAATGTAATTCTGAATGTAATTGAAAATAAATATATTAAATAAATTAGATTTTTAGGATGTTTAAATATTTAGTTGAGACGAATATTTAGTTTTGAGGATGAAGCGCAAGAGAATAAAATTTTTTAATATGATGGGAAAACTTACGCAGCGAAAATTCTAGTCAAAGGCTTTTGTAATAAGTGGTAGGTTACTGTGATATTATTATTTTCAAACGTATGACACATCTTCATAGAAAGATTTTATAATAAGATAATTTTTTAAGTAGTATAATAATGCTTGAAAAAATCAAACTCGTGTTTAATTTCTATTGTGTGCTCAGATAAATTCGTCTCACAATTAGGTTTTTTATAGGATTCTTTACGTTCTTTGACTCTAAAAATGATACGTCACTTAGATTGACACATACTCTATATGCTATACTGAAAAATGGTTTATTTCATTAGTTTCAGTGAATATTCAGTTAGTACCAGCAACTAGGTAAATGGTCGTCCCAACTAATAAAATATCAGTACTATATATTACAAACTGAATAGTTGGCCCAGCCAAACCTTTTTTTTAGTGTACCATCATTACAAGTAATTTCTAACACTGTGCCGATAAAGTTATCAATTGGCAATGATATAGATTCTAAACTCTTTTCAGTAATTGCAACATTAAAATGTGTAGGTACAAAGAGCGGAAGGGGGGTATGTAATGAAGATGGAAAGAGAATTTAAAATCGGAAGGTAGGCGGAGGAATAGCTAAGAAAATTAAAATCAAAATTGCAAATTGCAAACGGGAAAAGAAGGGAGGGAGTGAGGAGTAATAAACAAAGAAATTGGGAGATAAGGGAGGGCATAAATAAAGAAATTAAAATAAAAGAGTGGACCACGTATTACAACGGCCTGAGAGGGGATGTTTAAAATAGGGTAAAGGAAGAATAAGGAAAAACGGAAACGGGGGACAAGGACAGCGAAAATGAGATTAGTAGAGAGGCGGAGAACGAGGCGATTGTGAGATTAAAAAGAAAGAAAGCTAAATGGAAGGATGGATTGGTAAATGAAGCACTAACATATGGTGGATTAGAGATAAAGGAAGAAATGTGAAAAATTTGCAACAAGCTGTGAAGGGGAGAGAAGTGGACCGAGTAATGGGAGACTGGGCTGGTATTACCGTTGCTTGAAAAAGGAGAAGGCAAACGGGTTGAAGAATATAGAGGTATCAAGCTGACGCCAGTGAAATACAACATTTAAGCGAAAGTACTTAAAAGGAGGTTAGAAAGACAGGTGGAAGAAAGGAAAGCTCAGGCAAAGGTTGTCCCTTGAGTTCACTTCTTTTTAATACTCTTCTGACAGGCTTAGAGGAAAAGATGAAGAGGAAAGTAAAAGAAGAAACAATGCTAAGAACAGGCAAAATGTATTCACTCGCATATGTAGGTCACGTAGTGCTAGTAGCGGATGATAAAAGAGGAATGAATCTAATAATGAGAGTGTTGACACATTACGTGAGAGCAAAAGGTGTAACAGTAAACGTGAATAAGACTAAGATTATGTGCTCCAGAAATAAAAAGAATATCGTAGAATATGAATGGAAGCTTAAGAACGTGAGGGTAGAGCTAGTTTATGAGTTTTGCTTCCTAGGATTTTGGTCTGAAACAAGAGGAGAAAGTGAACGAATAGATAGGACAATTATAGGGTATAGGTAAAAGAAGGTTCAAGGACTACTAGAGGAAGAGAGTGTGAATGTTAGATGTTCATGACAGATTTTTGAGATAGTTCATGGGAATGAGTTGCAGCTGTCCAGGTTATATGCCGAGGGAAGGAATTAAATGAGAGAAAATTCTAGTTAGGAAGCACAAAAGGGCAGAGATATGAAAAGAGATTTGTGTGCGCTATGTCAGTGCGAGGTAGAGAGTGGCAGCCTAAAGAGGAGATGACGGAAGGTGAAGGAAAGGAAAGAGGGAAGATAATTATGAAATCGAAGTATAACATCTGGTATAAAATGGTTAAGATGGTTGAGAGAGCAAATGGAATAGAATGGTGAGATTTAAGATGGGTGAGGGTGTAAAGGCATGTGGGAATTGCACGAACGAAAAAGAAAATCTAGATGAAGTGTACTGTGTAGGTATAAGTAGTAACATGCTTGCATGCGTGCAGTGCTCACATTATGGAAAAAGTATACATTTCAACACTGACTCGCCGCTCGTCGGTGTGTAGAAGAAGAAGGCGATGTTGCGCGCGCAGGCTTCTCTCTCGCTCTCCCAGGAATGATTCGGGCCGAATCAGAGCTCTCAAAGTTGAATCCAATAATATCTTATAAAAAATTTGAAAAAATTAAGAAAATTCCAAATTAGAATAAAATGAGTGGGAATAATTCTTGAATGAAAAACCTTCAAGATTGAATCATACTAAATTAAAAATGAGATAATATGACAATTGCAAATAGGAAGGATTCTAAATGTTATTATTCCTGACCGAAAACGTTGGAAATACAAAAATTATACCTTTAAAGTATTACAATTTTCAAATGAAAAGCCATTAAAGTAATTATAGTTCAAATTTCAGGATTAGGACAGTAAGCAGTTAAAGTCTTTCAATTTGAAATTTAATATGATCCAATTAATATTCGTCAAACATGAAAAATTATGACTTTATCCTTGGGTTATAAAATCTTGAATTTTTTTTTTCTATCTCACCTAATTTTTGTTTTGGTCGATACTCTTCTCAGTGATCGACACATACTAGAGGTTTTCCGAAAAAAATCAACAAGGCGAAATTTTAAGA
>NC_046660.1:13855792-13873604 GCF_010883055.1 Belonocnema kinseyi
GAGAGAAGCCTGCGCGCGCAACATCGCCTTCTTCTTCTACACACCGACGAGCGGCGAGTCAGTGTTGAAATGTATACTTTTTCCATAATGTGAGCACTGCATGCGTGGCAGAGAGAGTGAAGTGGATTTTGAATGGAAATCGCGAGAGGAAAAATGAATGAAAAATCTAGGAAAATCTGTGAACGAGATCTGGTAGCACAATGTAGGGAAAGAAAGCCAAAAAATTACTCCTTAAGGAGAATTAGAACGTAGTTTTGTGGAATAGAATCCAATTTAGTCATTGATAATGGTAATGAGAAACGGAAGCCCTCGACAAGATCGAAAGCGTTTACAAGTAAGAATAATAATTAAGATTATGTGTATTGAATATATTGCAAGATAGTCGCCACCAGTGATAATTAGTTTGCTCAGTATCCCAATCGTGGTATTGAATGCGTCATAGAGTGTAACCACTAATCTCGTGGCCGTGAGACGTTCGTATACGTGTTCATGTATACTTACTTTTCAAAAAGTAAGCTTTTGGCGAAAGTCCAAAAACTACCCAGTCCGCTTTTCCTCAAATTTTTCTTGTGGTCTAAAAAATTCCCGTCATAGCTAATCAAAGAAAGATAGGGAAAAACGTATTTCTTTAGGATTTTTTTCAAACATTCGGATTTTCTGGCGTACTTTTTTGTATTCAAAAGTCCACATAGTGTTTGGAACCTTTTTATACTATTTAAAAAATGAGAAATTGCTTCAATAATTTTTCTTCTTTGCAACTTTGTTTTCAGTAGTGATCTGTTATCGTTTGTTTTCAGGCGCCAAGAATTATGGATTCACGAACCTTGTGATCCATCAACAAACAAAAAAGACATTTTTAGGAACACACTTAGTTTTTATTAAAAATAAAATAACATAACATTAATTATACGTGTATCGAAAAACCAAATTCCTCTTTATAACTCATGCTTAGAATAAAAATATGTTTCAAAAAAGCAAAATATTTTCGTAAATCGCTATATAAATTGCTCGAAGAAAAAAATTTCAATTTTTAATATGATGCTTTGTATCCGTCCGATGAAAATTTCAATATTTACTATTTATATTTGAAAAATAAATTTAAAAAATTTTTTTCACTGGACTAAGCGACTATTAACGATTTTTTTTTTAAATTGGAACAAATTTAATTCCAGAGTTATTCTGTGAGACGCCAGGTATATTTTTATATAAAATTGTTTTTTAATCTTATCATTTCCAAAACTATAAAGTTGTGCGTGGCACTTTTGTTTATTGTTCGCTTTTGCCGTTTTTCTAAATTTTATAGTTAAATATAAGATAATATATCATATTTATAATTTCAGGTTAAATTTGAAACGAATAGATGAATTTTCTAACAAGAAGATCAGCTTTTAATAAAAAAAAAATCAAAAAAAAATGATAAAAGCTGTATAGAATTATTACTTAAAATTAAAAGATCTTTGAAATTAAAAAAATGGCTTCAAACCTTCTAGAAGATTTTTTATATTTTTAAAAATCTCAAATTTCACAAATTATCTTGGAATCACATTTTTTCAAATAAAAAAATACTAAACATTTTATAAGGAATCTCAAACAACAAAGCCATTTTAATTATGATTCTATAATAATTTTATTTAACCAAAAAGACATATTTTCAGAAAAATTATTGACTCTCCAACCGAAGGGAATAATTTACATCTAAGCACTTGAATTTAAAAAACGATTAATTTATTTATGTTTTAACAAAATAGATAATTTTTCAGAAATATTTTAAATGGAATAATATTATATAACAAAAAAATGATGTTGCAGATAATACTTTTATATATTATAAACATTGAAAACGTTAAAAGTCACAATGAAACCATTCAAATAAGTATACAATAAGCATAAATTAAACAATTATAAACTTTGTTTTTTTTTCATAAACTTCGTTCGTAAAGTTGTTTACTGATTTCCAGAAGTATTTTATTTATGACGATAACATTTTTGTATTAGAAATATGATATAATAACAAAATTTTTAAAGTGAAAGCTTTACCTAATTCTTCGTACGCAATATTAACATAAATGATAATAAGGCTTAAAGATATAGATATTCATCAAGACTTTTATATAAGCAAACTTAATGATTTTGCCCTTTCACTCTTTCGTTTGTATTTAGAAATTTTCAAAGTTGCATCGAGATTTAATATAAATGCTGAATTTACTTCTAGTGTGCGTATTCATAATTTGGGGAACCGGAAATAGATCCCTTTATCGTCTTTCATAGTATAGGATTCAAGATCTAACCTTGAAATCAATTTTTTTCTGTAATACGCATGAAATATCACAATTGAATATTTTTTTAGTTTTTGGTATAAATTCCTTTGTTTGTCAAAAGATCGCTCCAGCAGTATGTACTGGTCGATTTTTAAATATTCAAAACATCATTAACCAACCCGTTCAGAAATTTTGATGAGGTGACGGTCGGGCCCCGATCGGAAAAAATTTGGGCCCGATAGGGTAATAAGTTTAACGCCAGACCATAAATGAAATGCCTCACCCAACACAGAACCCAGATCTGGGCATTCAAATGAGGGCCCGAAATGGCCCAGAGATGGCCCCTTTAATTTTTTGTTTCTATAATTGGTGAAATGTCAAAAGTTTTTATATTAATTTTTTTTCAACTTTGTGTTTTACAAAACTTCAATTTTCCAATATTATAAATTATATATCTTTAAACATTATATCTCATTTTCATTATTCTAAATTACATTATCTGTTTGTATATTGCTTGAATTTATCGATAGGAGTACACACACACAAATTTTAATTATAAATATTTTTAAATCTTCTTAATATTCTTTTGAAATGATTTTTGTTTGAATAATGAACATGGTGCAGGCGTAGTGAGATTTGGAAAAAGGGGCTATGTTCGAGAAAATAGAAAAAGCATTTAATCTCTAAGGAAATCTCTATTTTCACAATATCAGCAACAAAATATAAAATTCTAAAAAGATGGGAAACATTTTTTTATTTACTTTAATATTAAATCCGTTCAAAATAACAACGCTTTCTCGAAAGTTTGCTGGAAATATTCAGAAGCTAAAAAATAATAGTAATGTCAATTCTAACGAATTAAAGCTAACCCGTGTAGAAATTTCCCGGGTTGGCCCTAGTACAACAAGGTTTCTGGTCGGATCCAGGCCGGGCTACCCCTGGCTGGATTCCATGGACAGAAACCGGGCGGGAGCCGGTCGGGCTACATTTTTCTCGAATCACATAGTCTGGAGCTGACCGGTTACTGGCCGGGCCAACCCTGGTTATATCCTATGGTCGGGAGCCGGCTGAGCACTGGTCAGGTTGATGTTTTTGTAGAAATTACACATGTTTTAAGAGCCGTTATATTATCAAAGACGTAATTATGGATGCTAGATAAATTATTATTTGAAAGTTATAATTTAAAGATTTATTAGGTCAGTGAAACAAAAATAAGCTTTTTTAAATACTTAAAAAAAAACCTTAAATTTTTCCGAATAATTTAACATTTTAAATTAAACTTTTGTCGATTCAGCTATGTGCAACAACAGAAATGAAGCAATTTTTATAAACTTTTCTATATTCAGACAATGTTTAGCCAGTACAATTTCAAATTTACCGCCATATATGGCGCCTGCTGTGTCTGTCGTCTGCATAGACACTCAGTACTTTTCAGTTTCGCACCTGGAACGAGAATGCTCCTTGCACTCACGTCGCGTCGTCTCTTCGAAGTTCGCAAATAAAATCGAGACTCGTAGTTAAAATCAACTTTATTGCAATAATTAGTTTGAATCCCACACTTAGTGCGCGAATAATTATTATTTTAAATTAAAATATAGTCTTGTGTATACAGTTTTTACTTTCTTCCTTCCTAACCTTAAATCACCACGTGGCTTCCAAATTTCTATGAGTTTCTATCATCAGGGAACAAAATTCTACTCCAATTTTCTTGCCAGAATTGGTTCACTTGATTTGACTTTTAAAGTTCACCGTAATCTTTACGATGAGCTTGAAAAGACAAAACGAGTTACCAATTTCTCGCCTGAGGCAAAATTTCTTCACCGCTTTTTGGCCGGATTACCCGACCGGATCCCGACCGGTATTGAAGCCGGGATCCGACCAGTTTACCGTGACGTTTTTAGTCGGATCCCGGCCAGATTCCCCGACCAGCGCCCGGCTTAAAGCGGGGCTATCCGGCTGGGACCCGGCCGGATCCCTGATTGGATTCCTACACGGGTGCCTTTGCCTTCATTGCGGATAGAAGAAATCTCACCAACAATTCTGTGATTCCCACATCGCAATCTACTTTTTACTTTTGGAATTTAAGCTTGATGGAAGAAAAAAAAATATCACGACGATAACAGAAAACTTGACATAATCTTATCGAACCTAACCCGACCCGACCCGACGTGGTTCTAAAACGAGCCACACCATCTGCCTTCTTGCGACCACAAGTGGAAAATCCGATCGAGCCCAGATCGAAACTTGGGAATAAGTTGGGCAATTTCTGCACGGGAAGCTTTGACATATGGTAAACAAACTGTTTTGACACGTAAGTAATTTTCTTTTCGCGCCATATACTTTTGGTTGTGTGAAAATGTATGATTTTGTGCCAAATAATCGTTATTTGCGGGAAACAATGTGCCGTGATTGGTTCCGTCGCTTCAAAGACGGTGATTTCGATGTTGACGACCGTCCGGGTAAAGGAAGGCCAAAAACCTTTAAAGACGCTAAATTGGAGGCATTTCTTAATGAGGATCCGTGCCAAATGCAAGAAGAGCTTGCTTCAGCTTCAGGAATTACCTGCCAAGCCGTTTCCAAGCGATTGCATCCATTGGGAATGATTCAAAGACAAGGCACTTGGGTTCCTGATGATTTGTGCCATTTTGTGCCATACGAGCGTTGTTCTTTTGCCTGTGAACAACTGCTTCAGCAGAAAACAAGGTAGGGTTTTCTTTATTGCATCGTGACGAGAGATGAAAAATTGATTTATTACAGCAACTTAAAGAGAAGGAAGACATGGGGACTTCCCAGTCATGCTTCTAGACTTCGGTTCGTCCGAATATTCACGCATCAACACTGCCGGAAATTACGAGTATTTAGCACAAAATCAGAAATTTGCACACAACTAAAAGAATATGACTTCAAATCAAAATCACTAATGTGACCATATAGTTTGTGTACCATATGTCTAAGCTTTGTTCATGACATTTTGAATATGTCAAAATCGACCGGAACTTACTGTGGGAGCCATCTATTGACAAACAGCGGAAACTCAGTTGCGCCCCTAATATTTTTTGTACAAAACAGGTCCCAATTTTAAATTTCCGGTTAAGTTTCAAAACTTTTGTTTTAAGAAAAAATTATGTATATATCATAAATTTTTCTGATCGATAGTCATGTTTCTATTAAACAATTATCATTATCTATGTCAAAGGAAGCAATATTAATTTTAAATCGAAAAATTTGCTTCACAATTTAAATAATTAAAGGTAAGAAAAATTGTTCTTCGCGTAAGTTTACACTTTGCAAATATTTATTATTTGACATTCGTTACGTACTGATATTACAGCTTATTTCGTGCACTATAAATTACCACGAAAAATAAAAAAATAATACAAGGGGATCTACATAATACATTGAAACCCTTCAATAGCCCTCCCTTCTATAGTTCTTCCGAGAATTGACCTCGCGCCGCAGGTAAGTATAACCGATAATATTTTATATAGTTTAATTATAAAACATTACACTATACATAAACCATATATAATTTATTCGCCCGGGTAGTAAATTAGTGGTTATTAAATGTCAAGGCGTTTACGTGTATAAACAAAATTCGATATAAAATATCTATTTTTCATATGATTATTTTCAAGAAACTTTTATTTATATTATATTCATATATATTTCTTATATAAGAGTTCTTTCTTTATTAATACCGTTCTTCTTTTTATGTAATAAAAATTCAAGAATACTTATAAGTTCAATTTTGCAAATATTTTGAAATGCTTTGAAATATTCCTAAATATTCTTTTAGAATGGATAAAATTAATTAATGTTTAATTGCAAATTTTCTTAGTAAATACTTCCGAGTTTTAAAGGTTTGAAATCTAAATTTTGACGATTTTGATGCGTTAAAATTAAATGCTCTTGAATTTCGAATACACGCTTATTAAAATTCTTAAATTTTGACGATTCTGGAAATTAAAAGTCCAGTAATCAACCTTAGCTCTTCCAAATGAAGAAACTTTGAAAGTAAATAATCAAAATTAAAAAAAATAATCATAATTTAAAGGTGGATCCATGAAAATGATCAAATTTAATATATTTTGAAGATGAAAAGTAAAGTTTTAAATCCAGTATATGTTTGAGCAAAGAAATTTCAAAAAATGATGAAAATTACATCATTTGAAATTGTAAATCTGAGAACAGAAATTCAATAAGTAATACATTCCACATCTTAAATTTTTAATTGTAAAAGTTGAAAGGTCTTTAATTTTAAAGTTTCACAATATCAATTTTCACAATTTTGTATAATCACAATGTAAAAGTTCTTCGTTTTGACGTTTTGTGAACTAGTATTTAAAAAACTAAAGATGTATGAATAAAATTTTATAAACTATGATGATTTTTATGATTTTCAAGATTATGTTAAGGAGTGTTCAATCATAAATCTTCTACGTCTATGCAATTCAAATTTTAAACATTAAATATACAAAAGCTTTTATTGAACTAAGAAACTGTGAAAGTGGGTATCAGAAAAAAATCAAGATAGATTTCTTTTATAAAATTGGCCAAAATGTAGACCCAGTAAAACTAATTAAATTACAAGATTATGCAGATCGAAAGTTTTTAAACCATTGTTAACAAATTTGGCACACATATTCTTTATTTTCGAAAGCAGATTGTAAGAGTTGGGGGTTGGCATGCAAAGAGGTGGGTTAGGCGGGGGGAGGGAGTAAAGTTTTTAATATATATAAAATAAAGTGGCCTGAAACGTATGATCATTATAAGAATCTATATTTTGATAATTAGCACCAAATTTTTCACGGATATTCTTTGGGCCCCCGGATAGATCATAAGAGAATTTGGTGGAGAAATAAAATGGGGGAGGGGTCAGTTTTTGAAATTTACTATATAAATTTCAAATTTTTGATGTCTTTTTGCAGGCTATGTTAGAATTTTAGAACTGATTTCAAAATTCTAAATATTGGATTCAGTGACTGGAGTATATTTTTTATACCAAAACCAAATTCTACGATTTCAGTAAGAGTTTTATGATTTAAAATTCGAAAACGCCTTTTTCGTTTTATGTTTTTGACTTTTTAATTATACTTTTCGTTTTTAGAGTTTTCCTTAAGCTGTGTAAAAATTCAAAAAGTAATTTACAATTTTCGGAAACTAAACTGGAAAACTTAAATACGATTTTTGCAACAGGAATTTGAAAAATACAGTTTAGATGTTCTGTGTTTAATTTTTTCTTTCTATTTTACTTTCTAAGAGTTTTTTTCAAGTCTACTTCAAATTCCACTATCGACTTCGCATTTTTCAAACCCAGATTCTACGATAAATACTTAAAATTGTATGTTTATTTCATTCTAGTATTATACAATTTACAACTTTTATAGCATGTGCGTTTATTCTCGGTGCTTTGGTGTATTAATATTTATTAGTTAGTGGCAAAAACAAAAATCATTCTCACATGAATTCATCACACAAATACGTGTAACAATAGAAACTTGAGATAGATAAGGTTGGATCAATGAAAATGGGTTTTTCTGAAGCCTTTATTTGAGTTGTTAGTGTATGTTGATATGCTTTTTCAAACTCCGCTATTTGTTCGAAGACATGCAGGGGTTCTTGGAAATAAAATAGAAAATATGCATGAGACATTACTTTTTTAAACGTTGATTTCACTTTTTGAAACCTTTTCATGCTAATGTATTCATTATGCAGCGCGTAAATATTTGAATTATTCTGTTGTCTGTTGCCGATGAAGCAGATTATTTATCTCTTGTAGAATTTAATTTGCAGCAATAAGCTGTTAGATCCGTGTTACTTTAATCACCTCTGTCCATTATCCGCTAAATTGAATAAAATAAAAGTGAAACGTCTTCCTTTTCTGCGAATTTAAATTTGTTTATTTCCTTGGGGTTTTTATTTGAAATCATGAAACTGGTGATAATGAAAAGCGCAATTTGATGACTGTGATCGGTAATGATTCAAACGTGGAAGGCTAAAGCGACACCGACAAGAGCGCAATTTAAACCTTTTCCGTTCGTTTCTGACTGTTAGTCTGAGCAAGTCAGATCGGGGTAGGAAAGGGGCTTCTATATTATAATGGGTGAAGTATTCAGGGAGAGGTCATGCTGCAATGCAACAATCAATTGTGTGGTTGCAATAGCGCTGTTCTTGAATTTTCATAGCACTTTTACTTCCTTTGTTTTTTATGAAGTTTTATAGAAAACAGCTCAATTTCTATCCTCAAACTGAACAAAATAGAAAATACCGCAATTAAAGAACTCAACCAAAATAAAGATATTATAATATTACCCGCAGACAAAGGCAACACATTATTAATAATGAATGAAGATGACTATAACAACAAAATATTGGACCTTCTAACTGACGATACATACAAAAAACTTAAAAAGGACCCAACAAAAACAATAGTCAGTAAAACAAAGACTCTTCTCAAAGACTCTAAACTTGACAGACAAACAACATCTAACTTAATATCTACTAAGCCCATCTCTCAAAAACTTTACGGGCTCCCAAAAATCCACAAAGAAAACATTCGACCCAGACCGATCGTCAGCGCAATAAACTCATCAACTCACTAGCACGTTTCTTCGCTGCAAAACTAAATCCTTTTACAGGAAACTTTATCACTCACGTCCACAACTCATTTGACTTTATTAAAAAGATACAACAGATTCACATTCAACCCCAAGACATCATAGTGAGTTTCGACATAGTATCTCTTTGTACGAAAGTACCAATCTCGGATACAATTCATATTATTAAATCTTTTACAAACTTCCATTCCGAGCTTGTACCTTTGATAGAACAATGTCTGAATAATACTTACTTCTCGTTCAATAACCAATTTTACGAACAAACTTCAGGGGCAGCAATGGGATCCCCAATCTCACCTTTTGTAATAAGTTTTTCGATTTTATCAATCAATTACATCCTAATATCCAGTTCACCATGGAAATAGAACAAAACGGAAAATTGGCTTTCTTGGACGTATTAGTTTACAAAAAATCTGATAACACATTAGGACATAAAGTTTATAGAAAACCCATGCGTACAAACAGATACTTACATGCCTCCTTCCACCATCACCCATCTCAAAAACAATCGGTCATCAACTCCCTTGTATACAGAGCTGTCTCCATAACAGATAAAGATAACTTACAAAAAGAATTCTCAACAAACACAACATCCAAACCATATTTAAACCACCTGCGAAAATATTACAACTACTAAATAACCCTAAAGATAAAAAGGCACCCTTTAGTGATCCAGGAGTATATAAAATCCCCTGTCCTTGTGGCCAAGTCTATATTGAAGAAACCGGGAGAGCGGTGAGCCAACGTATGAAGGAACATGTAAGTAAAGTCAGGCTAAAACATTTCACGCAATCAGCACTAGTAGAAAATCATATCGAAACAGGACATAACATTTTATTTGATGAAAAAACAGTCATTGAAAAAACACACAAAATTTCCAAAGAAACATAGGGAAGCAATCGAAACCTTAAAGCACCCTAATAACATCAATAGTTATAAAAAAACTTATAAAAACCAAATAAACGTGTTATTGCATCAAACCGCTAAATTCTCCGCTACCGCTGCGAGCCACTAGACAAAAACAGGAAATGGAGAAAGAAAGGACTGCAAGACTGCTTAATTGTACATAATTTTCTCAATTCCTCGGTCCAAGAGGAACCATCTATACCCCCAATGTGCATATAACTAGCATTATGAAACTTGGATATCAGTTCTCATCACAAGTTACAATTTAAAAGCCATAAATATCTTTTTATTTTTCATCGGAATTTCGAAACTTACAGGTGAAAATTCTCAAAGAAGACAGTTTCCGATTTTTAGAAACCTTTGTGTCTCTAATGTCGAAGTATGTGAACCACTCTTGTCGGGTTTGATATTCCACACACAAAAAAAGTAGCGCAACGAGGCACCCTAATATCTGCTGTTAATTAATAACACAAGTAGAGGACTTCCCTACGTCTATTGTAAGCAGCTGAATTCCCCTAAATAATTGAACTCACTCGTATTGAAGAATATTTTATTAGAGGTCTTCAACCCTTCGAAAACTTCTGATAACTCAACGACAGGCAAAATATGTTTAATCAACGAGTAACTTTCTCAGAAAGAAGTCATCTTATCATTGGATCAAATTCGGCAGTTAAATTAATCCACGATGCACTCCGTTTACTCTAGACATCATATTTGTAGTATTCGACGCAATCAAACATAAGTGGAATTTCTTGTCTCAAGTTAAATTCCACAACTAAGGTTCAAACCATTTTTTGTAACGTGTTCGTACGCGCGATGAAGTTTCTGCTAATCTGCTACACACAACCTGACAAAAAACTGACCAATATGAATTCTATTGTTTGTGTTAGCGTGACGTGCCTAATTTATTTCGCATATAATAACTGTTATTGCGATAATGATGAGAGAGAAATTCGACACATTGGCAAATTAAGTAACGAAATATCCCCTCTCAAATGGTCTGACCGGAAAAAATGACTCAAATAATCAGCAATGACAGAGCAATGCAATGTGATGAAAGATTTCAAATAATTATAAGGTAATGCTATTATATATATCGCAGTTATCGTGGAAGTTGGGGGCGCCACTTAAATACTAGCTGATATCCGTATAAGAATACTTTTAGTAATAACATTTTTCATTCATTATTTTCAGGACATTGATATGATTTGAATATTTACTTGACTGTACATTAACTTAATAGATTTGGCTTCATTTAGAAACAGCCTGACCACTTTTTAAGAAAGTATTCCCCTTTTTTAGAATAATTTGTTTTTCTATTTCGAAGAAACTTTCCCAACTGTTACTGGTTAAAAGTAATTTTATTTCGTTGAAAAGCCTAACTTTAAAGATTGATCTCATTGGTTAACAGTTTAAGTTTTTACAAAATTGTTTTCAATTTTAGTTGAAGGCTAATTCTTTCAACTGAGAATTTAACATTAACTTTTTCTAACGACTTCATATTTCGTTAAAGACTTTTTTATAGTTAAAAACTTAACCCTTCCGAATGAATCTAATCCTTCTTTTTAAAAATTCTTTTATCCCAGAACATATAGCACCTGTTTCCTCAAAAGTTCGACTTCTAGCCTTGAAAAATGTAGTCTTGTTTAAAATATTGTTTGGAAAGCGTCTACTGTGGTAGAGAATTAACAACGTTTCTTCAGAACTCTTTAGTTTGGTTGGGGATTTAACTGTTTTTCAAACATTCTTATTTTTTGATAAAGTTAACCATTCTTGAATAAATAAAAAAAGTTTATTTGAAATATCAACCATTACATTTTTAACTAGAAAGATAACGCGGTTGTGAAAATGTTTCAATAATGATGAAACAATGAGAAAGCAAATCTGATTCAATTGAATAACATCTTTACACAACGAGGTTGCAAACAAGCGAGTTACACTCTCGTCGTCTTCATTTCGTGTCTTGGCTTATCGAAAAATATTTGTTTAATTGTTAATATTAGAATAATGTCAATAACAGCGTTATAAATGCTAGAGAATATTTCAGCGAATAAAATACATAATTTTTAATTGAAATAGAACGAAAATTTCAACTTTTCTTTCAAACGGAGGCAAAAACTTCTAATGTGTTCAAAGTTTTTCCAATTGATAAATATTTTTAAGAACGCCCGTGGTACAAACACGCTGGCACTCTATTGATTGCTTTTTCCGATCTTCTTGATTTCATAAGCAAATATAAGACAATATAATTAAAAAATTTATAATTTTAAGTTGAATTTTTAAACGAATAGAAAAATTTTATATCAAGAAGAAGGATCAGCGTTGACACAGTCAAAAATATTGCTGTTACGGGCGAACGCACAATGTTACACGTTATGCTTGACAGAGAAATTTAGGAAATGACATGAGGATATATAATTACACATTTAATGCAAAACATACCTTTAAAATTTCTTTTCTTATAGTTGCTTTTATGACTAAAAATTATTAATGCTAATGTTGGTACCCTGTGCTACTGCGCTTGCGTTAGGGCTGAACGCCGGTTGGCCGCACTTGGCGCGGAATTCAAAATTACTTCAAAAAACAATTCTTGTTATAAATAATTATTCTGAATCACTTTTCCAAGAAATTTCCTTTCAAATTAAATCTTTTGCAAAATACAAGTTGATCCTTGTAATTCAATGAAAATAAACTGTCAAGTTCTTCTCAACCTTCTAAATTAAAACAAATTTGAAAGCAAATCATCAAAAAATGAACAATGAACTATTTTAAAGGCAGATAAATTAAAATGATTTTTAAGATCAAAATTAAAGTTTTTAATTCAGTATATGTGCTAAAACCTTTAAATTTAAAATCACCAAAGTAAAATAGTTTTAAATTGTCAAAACTAAAATCAATCTAATCCCAAGTTTTACAATATCAACTTTAATAACCTTTCAGAATTACAATATGAAATTATTTCATTTTGAAGATTTGTAAACAAAGATTTGTAAATTGTAAGGATATGTAAATAAAATTGTTTAAACTATTATTTCCGTTGTTATCGTAAGGCAGCGACAAAACCTTACTGGATGTTTGTACACGCTTCGGGTACATGAATATAATGCCATTGTCCATTACTCAACTTATCAGATAATTTACGTGATTTAACTCTCGGCTCCAGCCGACGATAATATCACGGCAAAGGAGGAAGGAAAACGGGTGAAATTTCAAGCTCTTCTTTTCGAGCTGAACAAGCTGTACCGAAGCTACAAAGTGCATGTTGTGGTCTTCATAAACGACTGCATTTTGAGTATAAAAGCTTCATTTCTTAGCCGACTCAAAAAAATCCTGGTTTGACAGTATCCGTCTCAATCCATAGCGAACCAGATGCACTCTAAGAAACATCGTTGTACAAAGTTTCTTTTCGTAAATTTCCGTCAATGAGATTTTGGAAGATCAAGCCAAGAAGACTAATTCTCGACAAAATAGTTCAAATTCCAATTTGAAAATATTAATTTTCTGGCACATTGTCAATTTTTTTATCAAGAAAGAATTAACTGCAATGACAAATAGTAGCAATTTTGGTCTCGTAGTTCATTATTAAAAATATAGAGAATATTTTCTAAAGAGACAGTTGAATTATTAATCCAAATTCAGGTAAAAGAATAATTCATTATATGTGGAACATTGTGTTACATTCCGAGCCACTTTAAGTTTTTGCAGCCTTACTAGGCAGTCTGATAAGTCCCTGAAAAATGAAACACGGAGACGTTTTTTTTGCCAAAGTCGGTTTTATTTTTCAACATGCTCTCCTTTTAGGTCGACACAGCGAGTACAACGATTTTCTAACTTTTTGATACCGTCCGAAAAGTACTCGATTGGAAGGTCTCCAAAATACGCCTCAGTTTCAGCTAAGAGCTCCTCATTTGAGTAAAAACGCTTACCGGTGAGGCATCTCTTCAGGTTAGGGAAAAAGTTATAGTCGCTGGGGGCCAGGTCTGGTGATGCGGTGGCTGAGGAACCAACTCGAAGCCGATTTCACGCAATTTTGCTTGTGCAACTAAGCATGAATGAACAGGCGCATTGTCGTGATGATGATGCGGCTTTTTCTTCTTCAAATGCAGTCGTTTTTCGCCGATTTCGATTTTCAATCGGTCTAATAATGATGAATAGTATGCTCCGGTTATGGTTTTACCTTTTTCAAGATAGTCCACGAATATTATGCCATGTGCATCTCAAAATACGGAGGCCATAACCTTTCCGACCCATTGTTGCGTTTTTGGACGCTTCGGAGCACTTTGACCCGGTGGAACCCACTGTTTTGGCTGTTGCGTTGACTCAGGAGTGTAGTAGTGGATCCAGGTTTCATCCATGGTTATGAATCGGCACAAAAACTCAGTCAGCTTATGCGAAAATAATGCCAAATTCTGCTGGAAAATTGTCACACGAATTCGTTTTTGGTCCACAGTGAGCAAACGTGGCACCCATAGCGCGCAGAGCTTCTTCATGCCCAAAACTGAATGCACGATATTGCCCACACGTTCCAATGATATGCCTACATAAATTTCACTTTGGGATCATTCAACATCATATCATAGATTTTTTCAAAATTTTCTGGTGTAAAATTTTCTTTTGGGCGTCCAGATCGTTCAGTATCAACTGTGCTCGTACGGCCACAACGAAACTCGGTAAACCACTTATGAATCGTTCCAATCGACGGTGCAGAGTCCGGGTAATACTTATCCAGCTTGTTCTTGATCTCGGATATCGTTTTCTTGCAAAGATAGTAGTGTTTGATCAAAACTCGAAACTCAGATTTTTCCATATTAAAAAAATTCGGAGGTTAGTCGCTTCTCAGTGCTGCAACTTGTAAATGCGTAAACATAAATGGCTGAAGTCTTGACAGGCGTCATTTGAAGGATCAAGCTCGACGAAAATGGTTTACATTAGTGAATACTAATATCATCTCTTAGAATTTTAAGCTACTTATCAGACTGCCTAGTATTTTGCTCCTTTTAACAATCAAAGCCGAAGTTATGTCGCTAAATTGCTTAAAAGTTACAATTTCATCTTTTAAAGGTAGGTGAAGCATTTGAAATCTAATGTGACGAAGCATTTAAATCAGATGATTGAGAGATTGCAATCACAAAAAGCAATACATCACAAAAGGCAACGTTCTGTCAGATGTATCAATTAATCATTCTTTGTTTTCCAATTATTGTTTGAACGCCCGAATAACATACATCTTGATTGCAACTTAACGGGTTACAGAGAAAATAAATTTGTTTTCCTTTTGCTGAAAGTTAATTTTTTTCAGCAGAAACGTAAGTACTTTAATTTTTTTAAACTGATATTTTGAAAAAAGTATTTAAACATACCAAAATAACCAACTAATTTTTACCGAAATTTCTGTAATCGTTTGAATTAAAATTAAATTCTTCTTTTTTTGAAATATTAACTATTACATACTACAGTCAGAATTGTTTTTATTAGTTATTTTTTAAATTAAAAATGTCAGAATTCCATTCCTTGTTAAAAATGTATTACCTTTAGTTTAAAATTAAACTGTATCTTTAAAAATTCTCTTATTTAATTGGGGATTTAACTTTTTTGTTAGAAATTGGTTTTTATTTGTTAAATATAACAGGTATTAAACAATTAATCTTCTTGATTAAAAGACATATTTCCAAGTTGAAAATTCTTTTTTTTTGGATTTATAAACCTGTAGCTGTTTTCTTGAAAATTTGTCCTTTGGGATTGTTAATTCACATTCTAATAAAAACAAGTTACATATTTTTTTGAATCTCATCCTGATTGGAAAGTATTGCTCTTAAGCGAAATCTAACTTTCTAGTAAAAAAACTAATTGAACGAAGGCGCCTTTCTCTCTGCAGATTGTCTTTAGTCTGTAGGCACAACATTTTTCGAAAAAATGACCGGATTGGATTGAGCGTTGGTACACATTTTTATGGCCTAAACGAAGCGGACAAGTACGTTAGTCAGCTATTTTGGCTATATCATGTTTTCTTAAATTTATCAATTGTAGTTTTCTCCTTTTTCAACAAAAAATTGTATGTTATCTTTATTGTTATTTTAATTTTTAACTTAGAATTCTTGAAAAACTTAGTAGGGGAATTGTAAAGCAACAGAAAATATAAAAGGAATTTATTTAAGAAATAAGATGTCTCTTCAGTTAGGAACTATTGTCATGTAAACTTAAGCAAAGTTACATTTATGCACGAGATAAAATTGCGTTTTTCTTCAAGTAAGAAGATAATTTTATAAGTTGCCAGACTGAATGAATGGAAAGAGTTGCAAAGAAAACAGTACCTTTCCAGCAATAGTTTTAATTTGAAAATCTATTCAACATACACATATACTTTGAATAAAGGCTTCAGAAAAACATATCATTATTGGTCAAACTTTACCTCTCTCAATGTTTAAATTATTGCACATATTTGTATGATGACTTCATGTGATAACGCTTTTTTCCTAAATAATGAATAAATATTAATATAAAGGGGCTTAGGATCAGAAGTTTTTAGATCCTACCTCAAAAACATGGAAAGGTTGACAAAAAATTGTATTTGTTTCAGTGATGGATGAAAGGACTTGCAAATTATAGTTCTTTGGCTGATGAAGGGCCATTAGTAGTACATTTTTGAACCAAAGGTATACATATTACCCAAGAAAATTAATGTTCTATCAAAAAATATGAGTTTTAAACAGATTTTCTTAATTAAAAAAAAATTACGACCTAACTTGGTTAGGCTTCAAAAAAATTTCCACACGGGATACAAGACGATTTTGGTAAACAGGGAAAATAACTGATGTGATTGAAGCAGATTCTAGCATTGCATCTTCAGAAGGAGAAATATTTTTTCGAAGCTGCAACAAAATCTAATCTGATAAGGTCCTATCTTTGAAGAATCTTGACTAATGTGCATCATCTGGAAATAAGTATTTTTTTCAAGTTCCTATATAATATACAAAACTTAAATATTTTCTTTTTTCCACACTTTATGAATTATTTTTGTTTGTTTGAGCATCTTCTGTAAGGTCACCTAAGAATTTTTTTTTCATGGATGCCTTTCTCTATACCCATTTATATTATATTCTCCATGTTGATATAAATAACGCGTGAATTCACGATCATATGCTTGACTGTATTCTTTCTTGATTTTTAAAACGATATCTGTCATATTTGTTCGACCCTCTCTCAAAAGTTCCACTTGCTCTTGTTCTGCAATGTCTACTCGATCGTTTGCCTGTCTGCATGCTCTCATGTGTGCTTCCTTATATACTGGATCGTTCGATATTGATACATGTTTAGCAGCAACTTCATCACGGGCAACAACAAGAGGTAAATAACGGTTTGTACCCAATTTCCGAGATAAATCACGAGGCACAGTAAGCCACTCGTCTTTGTTCATGTCAAATACAAAGAATACATGTTCTGAAGAAACAATTGATTTGCATAGATCAGTGATAATATTCTGCCACAGACCTCCAAATATAATACCACCCCTCATTATGAGACCTGTCGAAGGGAACATCAAAGGTCTTTGACCAAATTTTTTGAATTTCCGCAACTGACCTTTGACTTGAAATTTTTCAGCTGGAGGCATTTTACCGTTGTATCCAGGAAACAAATCCTTTAAAGTCGTCGGCTCTGATCTTATTAATTCTGTAAGAAGAAACAGCAATATTTCAATGTTTATGTAATAGATTTGATATCCATTATAACTATCAGTTAGAGAAAAGAACAAAAGATTATTTTTTAATTGATCTCCTATATCATCAGAGATTGTACCTTACCGATAGTAGATCAAGCCTCCAAAACATGTAAAAGGATACTAGGATTTCTAGGATACTAGAAAGGATACGGCCTTAGAGGCGTTCAGGCATAATCCCACGGATGGTAGCTTCGCACCACCGGCCGCTCGAGCGAGTGCGTGAACCAAATGTCCGAACCTGCGGTTCCTCTCGTACTGAGCAGGATTACTATCGCAACGACGAGTCATCAGTAGGGTAAAACTAACCTGTCTCA
>NC_046660.1:13873704-13891214 GCF_010883055.1 Belonocnema kinseyi
TTCTGTCCTCGCTGAGCTGGCCTTAGGACACCTGCGTTATTCTTTGACAGATGTACCGTCCCAGTCAAACTCCCCGCCTGGCAGTGTCCTCGAATCGGATCATGCGGGAGTATGATCGGCGATCGGCCGAAGTCTCACACCACTCTTACACGCTTGGTGCTAGAACACCGTGACAGCCGGGATTAAAATCCTCGGCGCACGCCCTCCGCCTAACCGAGTATTAAATATTAAATTGTTGCAAAAGCTTTCACGAGCATCAATACAATTTTAAATGTACATGTAAAGTTGAATGAAATCGATTCTAAATTAAATCTAACTTGATGCAAATTTTACGTCCTAATTTTTGCTACATCATATTTAATGAATCGCAAAAATAACAAGCTAAAAATATATTTTCTGATATTTTAAACTGATGTGTACCAATAAACTGCAAAACGGTTGTCTGAAAAAAATCAGGAGAATTTTTTTTTCCTTTTTGTTTTTTTTTTTTTTCCACACAAGAAGTAAACGATACCATGGATTTGAATGTAGACAAAGTGAATAAATTAATGTCAAGATTATTTCTTATTTTAATTTAACTATTCCATGAGTATTAAAAAATATTTTTCTTTCACTTTAAACATTTTTTTCTTCTTCTTTAAAATTATTTTTTAAACAAAAGATCCTACTCCGTCTTCACTCCATTGGGAAACGAACCACAAAACTTCTGATTTCCGGTTAGGTGCTTTTCCAATTAAGCTATTAGAGGGATCAGAATAAGAACTCTTAATTTAAAAAAACAACGCTAATTTTTAGCTAGGTGTTAATAATACAAGTAATTTTTTTTTGAATTTATCTGCTACGTCATCAAACATTGTACCTTACCGACAAGCAGATAAATTAAAAAATAATTACTTGTATTATTAACACCTAGCTAAATTATCGTTATTTCCTTGAATTAAGAGTTCTTATTCTGATCCCTCTAATAGCTTAATTGGAAAAGCACCTGACCGGAAATCAGAAGTTTTGTGGTTCGCTTCCCAATGGAGTGAAGATGGAGTAGGATCTTTTTTGCAAAAAATAATTTTAAAGAAGAAGAAAAAAATGTTTAAAGTGAAAGAAAAATATTTTTTAATACTCATGGAATAGTTAAATTAAAATAAGAAATCATCTTGACATTATTTTATTCACTTTGTCTACATTCAAATGCAGTTTATTGGTACACATCAGTTTAAAATATCAGAAAATATATTTTTAGCTTGTTATTTTTGCGATTCATTAAATATTATGTAGCAAAAATTAGGATGTAAAATTTGCATCAAGTTCGATTTAATTTAGAATCGATTTCATTCAACTTTATATGTACATTTAAAATTGTATTGAGGCTCGTGAAAGCTTTTGCAAAAATTTAATTTAAGCTGAAGTTACTTCTTTAAAAACATAAAAATAGTGGTTTCTAAAGTTTAAAGTCACTGAGTCAAGTAACCTGAACTACTTGCGAAGGTTCTTCTTTATGTCGTGTATGTAGGACGTTTATAATTTTAAAATTTGCAATTTTAAATCTATAAAATTATATTAATTTCCATTTTAATTCAATCTTAAAAATTATTCCAGATTTTAAATAACATTTTTTGAATATTTGACGATCAACATCTAAAACTTCATAGATGCAGATGACAAAAATTGACAACTTTTCAATATAATATGGAAAATCATTAAAATCATCATATTTTGGGAAATTTTATTTATATATCTTTAAAATCGAAAAATGTTAGATCACTAATCGTTAAAATAAAAAATTCATTAAAATTTTTTTAAATCTTTAACAAAATAGAACACTTCTTTAAATTAAAGTGTTTTTAATTTTGATTATTAGAAAAATGTGGCGAATTTCATTATTGAAGTTGAAAATTTTGATAATATTCTTTTAAAATTTCTTTCATTTGAATAACTAGAAATGAAAACTTGACTTTCTATTTCTAAATTCATCAAAATTTAATAATAATTCGTTTTATACTTCGTCAACGTTTCAGGTGGTTTAATTAAAACTACTGAAAGGTGTCGTAATTGAAATTAAAAGTCTTTTAAACTAAGGTATTTTAGAGAATTTCTTCACTTTAAAAGATATTGGATCGGAAATTGTACTGTTGATCTTCAAAATAATTTAAAGTTGACATTTTTCATTAATCTGCCTTTAAGTTATTATTTTTTTTCAATAGAAGAGATTTAAATTCAAAGGCTTCATCACTTTTTTATTTTAAACTTTGAACCTTTGCAATTAGGAAATTTCTACTGCTAATTTTCTTTAGTTTGATAGATTTTTTAGAAATTTGGGAATACCATTTAAAATTATTTGTGGTTTTACAAAGATTTTTTAAATTGGATGAAATCAAAAAATTAACTGGAACTTGATCTGATCAATGTTGACATTGTCTTAAATCTATAAAATTTGAAACTATTCATTTCAAATAAAATTTCTCTAAATTTTCTAAGTGATTCCAACATAAAGTTACATTCTTGTAAAATATAACTTGCATATTTCAAGGCAATTTTTCCAATTTAGAAATTTTAGCATATTTGAGATACGTAACTTAAAAGCAGATTTTCCAAGATTTTGGAACAAAATTTGAAAGCTTATTAATGATTTAAAAAGAATATTAAAAAATATTTTCAATCTCATTGAAGGGTTTCGAAGATTGTCTAAAAAGACATAAAAATTATATGTATATGTTCCAATATTTGAATAAATTACTAATCTTCTTGTTATAAAATTTATCTATTTTTTTAAATTCAACATAAATTATAAATTAACGAAATTTAAATTAGACCAAAATCCAAATTAAAAATCCCATTTAACGTCCAATAATCAAATTGATGCGAAATCCTGGTAAACAAAACAAGAATCCAACGACTAAATTTGGACCACAACGAATAAACGAAAACCAAAAATCCTATTGTAATCTAAAAAAAAAATCGGAAAAAAAATAAAAAAGAGGAAAGAAAAATGAGAAGGCACCCAACCACATCCCCTTCCTTCTCTTTTTTTCCTTTCTTTTGTCTTTTTTATTTTTAGAACCATCCAATCACAATAAAATAAAAATAAAAAACATAAATAAATAAATTTGCATTACCAACGTTTCGGTACTCGTGCAGTACCCTTATCAAGGTAAGAAAATTTTAAGTGGTAGAAATTGACAGCACCCACGAACAGGTGCTCTTTGTTTGATACCTAGGCCAACCTGTTGTCATTTCTTCTCATTTCTCTTTCTTTTTTTTCTTTTTTTCCGAATTTTTTTTTTTAGATTACAATAGGATTTTTGGTTTTTGTTTATTCGTTGTGGTCCAAATTTGGTTGTTGCATTCTTGTTTTGTTTAACAGGATTTTACAACATAAATTATAAATATGAAACTATCTTATATTTACCAATGACATTAAGAAAAACGGAAAAAGCGAGAAATGGAGTACCAGCCGTGATTCTCATGTTTTAATACTGTTAATAACAGTCCGTCACAGTAGATGACAGTAAATTATACTGATTGAGAGAGAAATGGATTTTCTGAGAAGATTTCTTCAAATGTATATTAGTGAGCTCTTAATATTCCACGTATCTAAGTTTAATTGGCTCATTGGTCTTTTAATCTCTTATCCCCCCCCCCCTGAACATACACACTCATACGTTCTCATTGCGTATGGATCTGGAAACAATGCGAAAATCAACTGATAAGTAAATGGCAAATAATGATGTCATGTTGGTCTGCTTTCGTAATCCATCAATATTAGATATATTTTGAACAATATTGACGTATTTTATGTTTACAGTTTGTCAATTGCGCTTAAAAACTAAACTTTTTACAACCGCGATTTTCCTGCTAGATTTTTCGGGGTAAGTGCAATGATATAAATATATTATATAAAAATTCTGAAAATGTGGAAAGGCTATTTCGATACCTCCATGCTGTAATCTCCAATTTGGGGTTAGCAGTCTAAATTCTCTAATCTTGTTTCTTATTGGGCACGTGACGCTACGGGCAAACAGAAAATCAAATTAAAGATTTTGGAATGCGACATCCATTTGCGACAATTTGACGAACCCTGCCTCAAAATGTAGCTATTCCTTCTTCAGGTAAAATTTTATATTTTGAAATAAAAATTGATCTTTTTGCATCGAAAATTTATATAGATTCTTTCTAAATAGAACCTTAAGAAATCAACGAGATCATGAAGTGAACCTTTCTTCGGTCGTTTTTGTATATTTAAAAATACGAGAGAACGCAGTGGGCACAAAATTCGGCGACGTCTTTACGACATCGTTCGACATCTTTACGACATCCTATGTCCATGTCATTTCGGTGTCTTTGCGATGTCGTACAGACATCTTCAGATCATACGACTTATTAACGATACCATAAATACACCTTAACGACATGGACATAGGATGTCGTAAAGTTGTCGTAAAGATGTCGTAACGATATCGTAAAGACGTCGCGAAACTTTGTGCCCACTGGGAAAACAAGGTTTCCACTCATTTTGTTGGCCTTACGATCAATTTTAGATACAAAGTAATCAATTTTATCAATTTTATCAAAGTAATCAATTTTAGATACAAAAGTTTAAAATTCCCTTTTTATTGACGCTTCGGTCTCATCTGTGGAACTTCGTCAGAACAAGCATCTGTTATAAGAGTATAATTAATCATTAAACATAAAAAATAAAAAATAAATGAATCACATACAAAATAATAAAGGAGAAGTATAAACAAATTTTTACCTTGGAGGAAATTTTCGGAGTCAATCATATTATAGTTCAAAGAGAACGTCAAGATTTCAAAATTCGTGGTAAGTCGGTTCATTGTATACAGTAAAAGTTTTAGGAAACTTTAGAAATCAAAACAATTTTAAATTAATCGATGATACTATTATAATATTTATTCACGTTAAGAATTTCTGTTTTTATATTAATAGATATTTTTATGTATTTATTAATGAAAATTGATTCCAGAATTTTTCTTCTAGATGAGTTATTTTCCTTAACAAGAATTTTAATGTTTTTGAATTTGAAATTCTAGTTTTTAACCGACGACCAGTTTCACCTATATAAACCTTATTGCATCCTTTATACTTTATTAAACTTTATGAAAATTTATTTTATTTGTTCTTTTTTTTTTGTTTTTAATTGAGCTGTTGTAAATTACATGTACTCTTTATTTAATGGTACTTTCAATTAATGGTAGTCGATAATTATTTTTTTGCAAAGTAATTTGTAATTGGTCTAAGTTTTCTTTTCTAAACTTGATTTCACTCAGTTTAATACATCTATCAATTAAGCATTAACTAATCCAATTTTATGGCTAAATTGATGGTGAGAATTGTAATTCAAATATTGGCCTGATCATGATGATTTTTTAAACCAATTAGAAATTAAATTAAAATTTTCAGGTTTGGTGATATACAAATCTAAAAAAATAAGAGAAACTCTGAGAAAATCGGAGCAAACTAACGATTTATTCAAAATCTGTTTCACTAGCCGAAATAGACCAATTGAAAGGCAATAATTATTAATTAATTAATTTTGTCAAGAGAACAAATAATGCAATTAAATCTGAACGAAAATTTTGGAATAACAAGTGAAAATCACGAAATTTTATGGATTCAGATGGATTAAGATATATTATATTTTATCTTATTTAGAAAAAATGAGTTTTTATAAAAAAGCAGAGTCTTCTTATGATCATTGATTAGTGCAGTCAGGTCTAGTTTATTTGTTTTTAAGCACGGTTGTAAAAATGTGTAAGCATTTTCAAGACGGTTCAGGGAAAAGTCAAATTGTAAAAAAAGGCAGGATTCAGAAAACATAAATTTCAAAGAAAAAGTATTTAAAGACAATTATAAAATTTTAGGGTACTTAAAGATTTGAATAGATGTCCAAAAATTTTAAAGTTCTCATTCAGGAGTACATAAAGCGATATCTACGAAAATGGAAGTATTTTTACAATGGGCTTTTTAAAGCAATGATTTTAGGTGGAATATCTAACTCGATTAATGCTTCTAAAGCCTTATGTGCAAGGAAGACTTTTCACTGCGGCGTGAAAGAGTTGCAACTGTGGTTCTCAATGATGATGAGCTTTTTTTATTTTTTTATAATAATTCTGAACAGAGCTTGTCACAAATTCGGATATTTCAATGTGAAAATGCAAACAAAGAATTTAGTACAGTGATCAAACTAAAGCCTAAATTGACCAGTCGTGAGGGTTAATGGGTCTTTAGGAAGAAGATATGGAATTATAAATCTTGCATAGTTTACAGCCGAATACTGACTGATTGCAATTTATTTAAATAGCTGGTTAGCCCTTAAAAAGGTAAGCGGGTCTTAGAGACCCGGCGGGTCTCGTTTTTAAAGTTATAAAGAGTTCTGTATGCACACTACAAAAAAAAAGCGAACAGCTAATAAAAAACAAATTATTATTTAAAAAAATATTATATACAAATAATATACAAATATACAAAGTGTTGAAATGTTGTCACAGGCTTATACTGCTCAACATGTCGAAGGCATTTTATAATGCAATCAAGTGATCTGATGAGAGCAGTCTGCCCAGACATATTGGACAAAGCCTGGTTTTACCCCATTATTGACGGACTGGGTTGAAGTCAAGTACACGATGGTGGGACCTACCACTTAAGATGGGTTCCGAACCACCAGAACCTCGGTAAAGGTACATTGAAAAATTTTCAGAGGTACCGGCTCAGGGATCGAACCCCGGACCTCTGAGGTGAAGTCCGAGTGTCTAACCATCTGAGCCACCGAGGCTTACAATTATTATTATTATTATTATTATTATTATTATTATAAAACTTGGCACTTCAAATGGGCATTCATATATCTGTATTATTTTGCAGGAGACTGTTCAACTGCTACTGCGGCAAACAAATAATGCAGACATACTGTACTGTACAACCTGGATCAACAACTTTAGCTTTACTTGTTTGCATTATTAAAGATCACAACCATCTGATTGTTCTTCCTTTGCTTGACAATTTTAGTTTTAGTAGAACAAAACTCCGGGACCTGATTGTACGTTATCATATTGCGCTTTCTTGCAATATTGAGGTTTTGCGATATCATTGTGCGATATATTTTTCTCCGTGAAATAGATGAATTTTTTACCAAAAAGATAAGTTTGTTACTAAAAAAATTAATTTGAGTGAATCGTACAAGTTGATCTCGAAATTTGAAAATCTGATGGCAGACTCGTGATAAGCGACCTAGACAAACCTCGTATATGCGCTTTCATGAAAACCTAATGAAAGGTCTTATTATTCGTAATAGTGATGAAAATAGTTAATTTGTACCGAAAGGGACGAATTTTCAAGAATCTCTAAAGCTGCATCGATTTATTTTCCTTCTAAAATATTTTTCTTTTTCTTTCTTACTTGTTTCTTATAGATTATAATGTACATTATATCTATTACGTTAACGCTCACCTACTACTGCTTTTTTTAAAACAGAATTAGTATTTCCAGAGCCGCGGACTTTGGAGGATTTATTTCCTGGATACAATGGTGTCATGCCTCGGGTCTTAAAATTTTGGTTTGAAGGTCATTTGCACAATTTAAAAAATTTTGGTGATAAACGTCCGATCTGCGTTTCAACAGGTCTGTCAAGAAGGGATCATATTATATTTGGACACTGTACTGAAATTTTCATTACTGACGCGCTTCGAAGTTTCTGCTGGACACGTTCCAACATCGAAAAATCCAGTATACAAACAAGGACACATTAAAGGGTGGAGATATGCAAACGATCGAGTAGAAATTGTAGAACAAGAGCAACTGGAGCTTTGGACAAGGGATCAAACTACTATAAACGACATCGTTATAAAAATGAAGGAAGAATACAGACAAGCATATAATCGTGTTTGTAATCTTCATTAATATCAGCATGAAGAATATAATTTGGACGGACATAGAGAAAGGCGCTCTTGAAAAAACATTAATGCCCATTTAATGTTACAGAGTTTCCGTCGACAAACAGAAATGTTTCATAAAATCTAGAAGAAGGGAAAGTAATTACGCCTAGTACGTATAGTCCACCTTTCGAATAGGTCTGCTATCAACAGTGCCTTTAATCCTATCCTGAACCCGAACTGTGCCCCACTCCTGCGCTTTTCCCTACCCGCCCAAAGTTAGGATATTAATTCCTTGATAATTTTGCGCAAATTGTATTCTAAATTACATATTTACTTCTGAGCGAGGCACTAATGCCACCGTTGTACTACTGAGAAACGACTCTCGAAATTCGTCACGGTGTTCAAGAATCAGATTTAAATCAAATTTTCGGGTAATGTACATTTTATTGTTTTTGTCGATTCTTGGACATATTTCAACAAGATTAGTATCAGACTATTATTGAGTGTGAATCCTAGAGGTATCGACTAAATGAAAATCCGCGAAGATTTAGCGACTTGACTTTAAAAAACTTTTTGCGAAACTTTTCCGAAAACAGAGATCTAAGAATCCACGATATATCTGTAATATTAGAGATATAGGACCGTATATGTTATACTCCTAAAATTAAGCATAAAGCTTGCGTATAATGACGCCAACGATTTAGTTTGTGATCTCTGAATGAGAATAATTTTTACAGACTATATTTAAATTCTATCGAATCGTTTCTTTTTAGTATAAATAAATCCATTTTTGTGCGTCTCAAAAGTAGATTTTAAGTTCCTTTATTTCTTCTCATGAGTAAACCCTGAGTATATACATATTCTCATAAGTTAGACCTCAAAAGAAATCTGCAAAGACTGTACCCAAAATATTTGGTTAAAGTGATTGTCCTTGTGATCGGTGCTCTCGAAGGTGCAAATCTGTCACTGGTTCCTAACCTTGAAGCCATACGAGCGTGCAAAAATATGCCAAAACACTTGCGAGATGGGTGCAGAAAGCTCTCATCATTGGATCGCTTCGTATCATCAAGGCACATAAGGGTTTGACCAGCCTGTTCTTGTAATTTCATCGTTCCCTGTGACCCCCATCTCATGATTCTGAGACGTGATCATAAGTGTGATTTACGGCGGTTCTACTGGGAGTATTCACGCTTGATTTATGAAACTCGTACATAGCAGGATACGGAATTTTTAATTCTTTTGTTTCTTGCTTCATTCCGGCAAACGGGCCAAAAAATACTCATATTACCGCTAGGTTCCATAAAAAAATTATTGATCTTATCTGGCGAGAATGACGAAACACAAATCTACGGTCTGTTTATCTGTACCGCACCCTGGGCATGCAAATTTTTAGGGAAACTTCTAGAAAGGCGTAGACAACTTATTGTTCCATTACTTTCTACTCTCTAAGCGATGCCTCATCGCGGTAGGGGACTTGAAGCTTCACTGGAAATTTTCCTACTAATTGTTCCCTCAAATCCTGTAGCTTCTTTAGTTTAACCATTCTTCGCCTCCATTTCTCGTGATCTGATAGGGGCAATTCAGTTGGCTCTTCGACCCTTCGGCGCAGGCTATTGTACGACTTTTATTCCCTACCCAAATTCAAGTATGCCGGGCTAACATCCGTGGTACTATGCACGGCTGTATTATAGGCGAACGTAAAATCTTTAAGGTACACTTCCTACTGTCAATGGTATTGGGCTACAAACGCTGAGATAATTGTTTTGAGGACTCGATTTACTCGCTCCACAGGGTCCGGCTGCGGAGACCGGAGTTAATGAGTGCCCGATTCCATAAGTCTTTATTAACCCTTGGAACGCCTGGTTGACGTATTTTGTACCGTTATTCGACACAAGAACCTCCGGTGCACCCCATAGGTTTGGAATTTTATCCCCAAAAGCCTTGGTAATGATCTGGGCGTTCGCGCGTGTCATGGGTGCTAGTTCTATCCACTTGGTATAAAGTTCTTCGAATACAACTATATATTCGAAGCCGGAAGCCGTCTTTGGCCACGGATTTATTACGTTGGTAGCTACTACCGCCCAAGGCTGTTATAGCACCCTACGGCCCAATAATACCGCTACAGGCCTTGGCTCAGCCTTAATTCGCTGGCAGGTGTCGCATGATCGAACACATATAGAAATGTCTAGATACACACTGGGCCACTATATTCAACCCATGGAATTTTCTAGGCGTCTCTTCTACATCGCGCAGTCGTTTGCGATACACCTCGTCCTCCACCGACTTCATGACGGCTCTGGGGATTGCTACATCCTCCTCGTACATCCGAGAAAGGGTATTAGACACATGGTGCATAGCTTCTTTCCGTGACCGAATACTTTCCTACGGTATTCGACATCGTCCTACTCGCGTTGGCTATTACCACCTCCACGTCACCTTACATCTGCGTCAAGACTGCTCTCAAACTAAAATCACTCGCGTTGGTCTGGAGTTTCCTGTTCAGTACCCAATTCACATGGGATGTTTGTTCTAAGCAGTTTGATCAGTGGTTCCACGACAATCGCAAAGTTTGGTATAAGGCGACTGTACCACGACACCATGCCCAAGAACCGTCTCGGTTGCTTTATTGTTCTTTGGACTAAATACGAGAAAGGGGCCCGACCTTGTGCCTTGAACGTCTCATTTACGATTCCTATATCATCGAGGTACGCGTACACGTTCGTTTTTATATCTTGCTCCACGAGGGAATCTACCAGTCGCTAAAATAGCGCAGAGGCCCCAGGCACGCGTACATTTTGGCTACCTTGATAAGTTTACGGTAGTCCACGCAAAATCTTTATGTCCCGTTAGCCTTTCGGGACATTACCACGGGACTGGACCATCCGCTCTTTGAGGACTGAAAAATACTTTATTAGCTATAATTTCTCTAAGGCCACTTCGAACTCAGTAACTTCCTCGGTATAGTGGTGAACTAATTCCGGGTAGTCCGACATATTACAAGTTTATTTGCTCCCATTGTGTTCAATTCTAAATGTGTAGATAAGGTTCATACCCAAGAATACTATTGCCTATTCGGGCAGTCGTGAAGACTCGCAAGGTAAGCCCTCTGTCCTCCCTAGAAAGCTCCTTAACTTCTAATCGTAGCGGTTACGAATGGCCATCATCCGATGATGCCGCCGATGACTCATTGGATTAGAGCAGTGCCAGCATCACCTGATTCTCTTGCCAGGGGTTTGATATCTCTCTAATTCTCGTTCTTGTATTGAGAACGATGGTATCTTCAATTTCTACCATGCGCGTTATCGGGTTCTGGTTCGCTGAGTTTGACAAAGGTTCTATAGAAGTGAGGCTCGTATTCTGAGCTATCCCCTCCACTACCCTTTTTCAATTTCCTGAACGCCGGAAATATCGCATTCTTTCGTGGTTACTTCCTCTTCGCTACACTGGCGATAATAATTGCACCTCCGATTTTTCGGGCATCCAATTTGGAAGCGACCCATTTTCCGGCAGTTCCAACATTCCGAGGGCCCCTATCGTTGCGTCCGCTAAAGTCCCTGGACCTAGGCTTACCCTTAAGCTCTTCTCTACTTGAGTTCGCACCCAATCCACGATTTTTGTTACTGATGGCTACGATAAGCATTTTGATCAGGTGGGCCAGCTCCGTAGAGCTTTGTGAGACTTCCCCATCAACTGATGTCCGGACAATAGCCGCCACAGAACTATTATTTTTAGCTGAGGGCCCCTTCACTTTGTACGCGTTTTCTGGTTCGCCAGACCGTTGTTGTTGATAAATTCGTAACGTCTGATGGGCCTTTTACAATTGCATCTAAGATTCACGTATACCAGGTTCATTTGCATCACTAGGTTTATTGGCCTAGTTGAGAGCTGGTATGGATTATACGTGCAGGCCAGGTATTCTGTTACCAGTTTACCTTGGTTCTGCCCTCGTAAGACGAACGGTGAGCCACGCAAGAGGATCTGTTCTTCCAGCCCTTCTTAGTTGAAAGTATCCCCAAATTGGGCCTGAAAATGCTGCTTGCACTGGTCTCACGTGTTTCATCTTACTCTATTCTGCCCAAAACAGTGCCACCAAATATCCTCTAACAGGAAGGGCATCGCGAATAACAACTCCTCGTCTATAACGAAAGATGCCGCTCTGCCTTCTTCAACCCTCCACAGGAAGTTGTCCACGCTTAAGCCTTGTTGTCCGTTGAAACTGACCTTCTATTTTTGCACGATTTTTGTCACGTCCCTTGCTTTGGAATATCGCGCTTTAGTTTGGTCTTGGTGACTCACGTCCCCCATACCCCATATCGTACGGCCTACTCTTGGTTTCTCTGAACTCTGACAAATTCGGGGGATCGTACCTATCGTAACTTTCCAATCCGCTCCTAGCTGTCTTTAGTCTATCATGCTCGAGATCTTGTTCTCTTTCTAAGGATGGGTTCATCTGAGGGAAGAGGCTTGACGCTGTTAGTGCTGGGCGGTCTGGATTGTTCGGTGCTCTTCACTTCCTCATAGCCTTCGCTTGCGGTGCTCATACGGAACAAATTCTCGTGTACCAGGCCCCTGATAATCATCTGGGTACCCGTAACCCTTTTTTTCTATTGTCCGGTCCCAGTTTTTTTTTTCCTTGCGGTGTTCATTATTTATATTACGTGGGGCTAGATGGCCCCGGCTTCACCAGTCGCTCTGCGGGCGCGTGTCGCCAATAACCGCGGTGGTAAAAATTGGCTGCGAAGTCGTTATTAAAAGACCACCCGTGAGAGTGCTCACGGTTAGTGGGTAATATGTCGCCTGACCCGTATGTCCACCCAGGGGTTCATAATGCTACGGCTCAGGGGTATGGATGCTTGGTTTTCCCGGTTTCGTGTCTGTAAGCCCTGAGCTCTACTGTGGCCCTCAGACCTTCTCATTTCTCCCTGATCTTTTCGCGGTATCGCGCTGTCTTCAAAAATCGTGTAGCCTAATTGTAGGGGTTTGACTTAGCGCTCGTTCATCCAAATGGCCCTTGCCTTAATTCCGCGAGGCCTAGTGTCAACATTCGCGAAACGGGGGTCTCCTATGCCGCTGGCTCCCATGCTTTCCCTAACCAGTGTCGTTTCCATACTGAATGGTATCATCCCCCCCCCTTCCACATATCTTTTCTGTGAATGGGCGTGTAGGTTGGTGATAACGCAACCCTTAAAGCTTGGTTTCCGAAAAATTCAGATTACTAAAAAAAACTATCGTCATTCTATTTTTTTAAATTTCTTTACGAAATACTGCAAAGTGAAATAGATCCTCCATAGCTTTTGAGTAGACTATAATTAATTGTGCCTTAGTTTGAGTTCAGAAAAAAAATACCATTCCATTATAAAGCTGAAAATGTATTTAATTCGCAGCTTCTAACCTTATAAGAATGTGCATCGAACAATTCAGTATACAAAGAGGCACACATTAAGAGCATTGAGACAGGCAAACGGCCAAGTAGAAAATGTAGAAAAAGAACAAGTGGCTTCTCTGGAAGAGGAACGAACAAATTTGAAAGAAGTCGTTATGAAAATCAAGGACGAATACAATCATGCATATGATCGTGAATTCACGCGTTATATATATTAGCATGGAGAATATAATTTAAATAGGGTAATCCACATTATTAAAGATTCTCCAAAGATAGAATTTTTTTACATTAGATTTTGTTGTAACGTCAAAAAAAAATTTCTTCTTCTGAAAATTCAATGTTAGGATTGTATCCATCAGGGTTGAACCACTGAATTCTAGCTTAATCATATCATTTATTTCCTTAATTTAGCAAAAATGTATAGTACAGATTCAAAACAATAGTTTTTTTGCATCTATGGAATGGGTTTATAGACATCTTATGTGATTTGAGAAAAATATTCTGTTGATTTAACCTAAATGTTTGTTAGAAAACATCTTAAAAGCCGTTGCAGCATGCGCACTGTTACGAATGCGAACTTCGATTGATTGATGAACATTAATCGTCTTGGTTAAACTAAATCCTTTGTGTAAAAAAGTGATATTGGTCAAACCTTATTAGCCAAAAAACAAAAAGTGTTATCACATGAATCCATCATACAAATAGGTCCAATAATAGAAACATTGAGAGAGGCAAAATATGCATGAGGAATAGAACACAAATATGATTAATGCCTTACTCTTGTCTCACACCATTTTCACATTAAAATGAAAAAGGGAAGAACAAAGAAACAAAGCTTTAGACAAAACTCCTAAAGAAACAAGCGAATTCTTAAGAAAAAATGTAACGGTTGATACTTCAACTCAAAGCGATTTTAATTTTAAATCGAAGACAAATATATTTACATAAAAAGAAGAATATTAAACAAAACAGTTGACTTTCCAAACGGAAAGAACTAACAATTGATGTAGCAGGTGAGATGTAAAATCTTATATCTTTTGTCTTTTGTCTTTTGTTTTTTTCCTTAAAAATTGTTACTATTGGTCTAGTGGAATATTTATTAACATTATTTTATTAATTTCCAATTGTTTATCAAATGGAATTTCTGTAAATAATTATTTTATTACAAATCATAAATATTTCTTTATTGGAATATTTATCAACATTGTTTGATTATTTTTAATTAAAAAAAATTTTGTAAAGAAAATTATTACTTAAATATTACTGATAAATCAATTATTATAAAATTAATTATTAATCAGTTATTAATTATTGCTTATAAATATTTCACTAGACCAACAGAAATAATTTTTATTTTTAAAAAAATCGAAAAGAAATTATTTAAAAAAAATTCGTTTTGTTTAAATAATTGAAAATAAATGACCTAATTTCAATAAATATAAGCAATATTTAAGCAAATTCCATTTGTTAAAAAAATTAAAAATTAATATACCAATGTTATTAAATATTCCACTAGACTAACAGTCCTAATTTTTAAGGGAAAAAAATTAATTTTCGAAAAAAAAATTTAAATAAATTCGATTTGTTAAAATAATTGAAAATTATTTAAACTATGATAATAAATATTCCATTAGACCAATATTAATAATTTTAAGTAAAAAAAAGAATACATATATATGATACATGAAATTCTTCGTTGGATAATTCTCTACAGGCCCCCATACTTTCCCGTCACAGTTTTTCAAACCCTAGAAAATGATTCCAAAAACTTAAAAAAGTGATTTTTCCTCATGCAATTTTACATGGGAAACTACAATTCAAAACCGGCACCTGTTGAACTCGAAAAATAAAAAAGTAAAAAATTTCGTAATTTCTTTTTTCGGGTTTGGAATGAAATTAGGGGGATCGTTGCCCTCGAAAAAATAAAAGCCTTTCTGAGCTCAAAAAGCTCAAAAGTTGCCTATCTTAAACATGATTTATAAAATCAACAAAAAGAGATTTGTTATTAATTTTTTTGAATCTGGATCGAGGCTTCTAATCACACTTCAGAGAAAAGGAATTCAATCTCAAAGTTGAAGTTCAAGTATAGTGTGAAATATTGATCGAATTTATAACGATATCTTGTACTCACACAACTTATATTGATTTCAATCGGTAACTAATTCCTGTAGTTTTATTTGGAAACGACCAGAGATTAAAAATTCATGTTGGAACGCGCCACAAGTTAGTCGCGATTAAAACGCTGATTAAAAAATAATTATTATTACCTAATCATAGATGAAATAACAGCTGGTGAAATCGGCCCTAAGTCTGTTAAAATCCCTTCAAAGATTTTGATATTTTTGTAATATTTTAAATTTCCTGAAATGTTTAGAGATTATATAGAAAACCTTAAAATTAGCAGTTTCATTAATATCACCTGGTATCCTTTAAAATTTGTGAAAATACTTTTAGCTTTACAAAACTAACTTAAACTAAAGTACAAATTTTAGTTAAAGTAGAGGGACAGACACATGTATGCGAATAAGTACAATTTCACAAATAATTGTGACATTGACGTGAACCATTGCCTCATTTAAATAAAGCCCCTAATAATTTTTAAGAATTTAAGATCTTAAAAAAAAACATGTTCTCCTGTGCTCGCAACAAGTTTTGGTGGCAAATTGACTTATCGTCTGAAAGTAACAAGGAGCGAGCATTTTCTTCTGTAACCCGAAAAGTTGCAATCAAGTTATAGTCCGTTATTTGGTAGATAAAGTATCAATTTCTAAAGTAGCACATTGCAGAATAATTTAATTACAAACTGCCATGATAGATAAAATATAATTATAAAAGTTTAGACAGTAAAACAATAGTTCAGAAAACAAAGGATGATTAAATTATCTTACAGAATAGACCACAAAAATTGCGATATAGCATTCTGTCATGTGTTGACTTTTCTGAATGTACTCGTAAGTGCCTCTTCTGCGTCATCTAATTGAAATTCTTCCTCACATTATTTTAAAAATGAAAACCAAGAGTTCAGTAGTAGTCATGAAGGTGTTGAGGGAAAACTATATTATATTATATTATTTAAGCAACATAATACTAGCTGAGTGTCTTAAACTCAGAAACTTAGTTCAAACTAAAAAGAGACATGCATTCATTCAATAGTATTATAACGAGATTGCACAAAGATCCAAAAAAGAGGATATTTTGCATCTTTTTAGACGTTTACACCTAATTCCGCTCAAGCACGATTCTATAGATAGTAATTTTGCGCCTAATGACCTTTTAAAGACTTTTTTTACTTTCACAGTTCCAGACTTATCATTTTCCACTACCTTTATTAATTCAAAATTGAATGATTCTGACTTCTTTCTCGATTATATAACACCTGAAACACTTTTGGAAAAAATACTTCAAATCAAATCGAATGTCTTAGGATCTGATGAAATATCAATCAAAAAAGATTAAAGTTGCCCTTCCATTTATCTTTCCTTTTCTTCCGCATAGTTATAATGTACCTCTACAGGTCGATATCTTCCCAGATCTCCGGCAAAAGGCAGTTATTTGCCCAGCTCTTAAAATTTATAAACCTACTTCTCCGAAAGACTTCCAGTCAATTTCTATTTTATGCGCACCATCTAAACCACTTGAAAAATTGTTTACCTGCAACTTTCCAAATTTCTCGGAACATCTAGGGCTATTTACCTGATGCAATCAGGTTTTCGGGCGGAACATAGCACTCTCACTGCTTCCCTTAAAATAACGACGGATCTTAAATTATCAATGGATAATAGGAAGATCACGATTGTTGTTCTGTTTGATTTTCTGAAGGCTTTTGATATGGTTAACCTTGTGGTCCTCCTACAGAAATAAAAATCTTTGAACTTGTCAAGTCCTGTGATATCCATCACGTTATCCTCTGGGCCTGGATAAATGGACTAACTCTTAACCCGGGAAAAACTCAGGCAAATGTTGTCGGACCTACTTCATCTTCTTCGCTTGAAAAGCTGGCATCATTTCCGCCACTTTGTATTGAGGGTCTCATTATCCGCTTCTCGGAAATGGTTAAAGATCTGGGATATTTTCTTAACCGTACCTTGTCCTAGAAGGAACAGGTAGACATCATCTCGAGGAAAACATTCAGTATTCCACAACAACTACAGTCTGTCAAGTTAAAGCGTGGGTGGCTTTACTCGCAGTCGGTAAGGTGTATCGACATGATTTTGGTGTCAAAATATTAAGAAGAGCTCCCT
>NC_046660.1:13891314-13912185 GCF_010883055.1 Belonocnema kinseyi
GGGAGCTCTTCTTAATATTTTGACACCAAAATCATGTCGATACACCTTACCGACTGCGAGTAAAGCCACCCACGCTTTAACTTGACAGACTGTATATAGGAATGAGGACACTTTACCTACATCCACTTGGATAATTCTAGTTAAAAGTCTAATCTTGCCCCACTTTGACTACGGTTGTTTAGTATATGATGAGTTGACCTAAGATTTAAATTTAAAGCTCAAACGTGCATTAAATGCCTGTTTCCACTTTATCTACAACTTGCCTAAAGAAGAACACATAACTTCACACCGAACTTTTTTGTTGAAAATTAATATTTTCTTGCTTAAAAGCCAACTGTTTTCTGAAAAATTAGGCTTTTTATGAGGATAGAATAATATAATCAACTTATTAATTACGTCCCTCTCTTTGGTTTAAAATTATTATTCTTTTTTGAAAATGAAAAACTTTTGTTCAAAATGCAATATATTTTAAATTAAAATCTATACGTTTCATTTTGAATTTAAAATGGTACCTGTTTATAAATTTTATTTCAAAACATTTATTTCTCTATTATTTCAATATTTTCGTGAAAAATTCGAAATCCAACAAAAATAAATTCAAATAAATAAAATGAAGTGAATCTCAAAAAATATATAAGTTTAGATAAAAATAAACCAATTTTAAGCCAAATTACCATCATAAATCGTGGCGCTAATTTTAAATAAAGATTTATTTTTTAGAAGTTTTTCACCATCTCAATTCTTAAATGTAAAGCAGTCTTACAAAGCTCGGTTATATCCGCACTATTATTAAACTGTGCTAACGTAAAACTTTATGAATTTTAATGTAAATGTTTACATTTCTCAGGGCAAAATGAAATTGATTGTACATCAGCCTAATAATAAAACCTGGCCGTAACAAAATCGCGCTTGTAATGAAATACTACAAATATTGAACAATGACTACCGAAATTTTTGTTAGTTGCGCAACTTGAAACGAGAAAGAAGAAAAACATGTTCCTAAATCACTAGATTAATTTACAGAAAAATTGTTTATAAAATTATGTGACGCTTTGTATCCATACATATTTAATATTTAATACTATCGCTTTTATTTAGAAAAAAATTATTACAGTAATTCTGTATATACAAACTTAAATAAAGTTTTTTAAGAGTTCCGTCTGTTTAATTCAGATACAATAATTTTTATAATTGTTTTAGATATACAGTTTAAATGTAAAATAAATATTGTTTCAAATTTTTTAATAAATGTCAGAAATTATTGTCAATTTGACCAAAGTCATATGAAATTTGCTGGATGTAAGACAAATCGTAGTTAATAGTTTTTCACGACATATACCATTTTCGCATAGTTATGATTATTTAAAATTAAATAGTTGTTTAAAAAATCATACTTTCGCTTTAAACTTGTATAAATTTTGATCAAATTCAGATGTTTAATTGGTACTAATTAAATTTTTTTTAGATTAAATGAAAGATTAGTGAAATTGCGTAGAATTACTTTTCGATAAGTTTTATTTTTCTAATTTTCTTGCAAAAGATAAAGGATATAATTATAGAGTAAGACGTATTTTTTCTGTAAATTTTTTTTAAATCGACAAATTAAATTTGTTAAAAAAAAAAGAATTATGTTGGGCAGAAAAATAATTTCTCCACCATTAAACTGAAAATATTCCCTTATTATTCTAGTGTCAATTTAACAGCAAAAGTCGTGTGGTTTTAAATAATAATCCTATAATTTTAAACACTTAATTTTTTAAAATGACATTTTCTCAAAATGTTAAAATACGGGTCATCTTGTTTCCTTTGAAACCAACATACTTAGGATGCGAAGATTCTATGACTAAAATTTGTACAGGCTACATAATTTGAAATGGATTTAGCTATTTGCTAAAAATTGCTTTACTCATTATCAGAAAATAAATATTCTATTGTTTAATTAAAAAATGTGTTTTTAAATTTTGTGGAAAATTTTGTTGATTTTGAATGAAGATATTATATATTTGATACATTGTGCAAGAAGTTTCGTAACTTCAAAATATAATGCTCGTTTACTTTTATTATTGAAATTGTTTAAAAAATGTCTATGATATTAATTTCTTGTTTAATATACATACACAAATAACATAATAGTGACCAAAAAACAAAAATCGTGTTTTTCTCACCGTTTTTCATAAAAGAAAATATAGGAAAAATTTGTTAAATGTATTTCAAGAGTAAATAAATTAAACCTAACAAATCCTGCATCAATGTCTTTATGAATAATCTCATAAAAAATTAATAAAAATATCAATTTTTTCGGAGGTAGTTACTGGAATGTCCCCTCAATAGATTGAGCGCAATTTATAATCAACGTTACCAATGTTTAAAAAAGTATTTTTTTAAAGAATTCGTATTTTTTGATATTCATCATAAAAATTTCTCAACTATTTATGCAGAAAAGTTAATTTTTTTGGTTGAAAAGTCTATCAATGCAGATATGTACATGTCATTTAACTTTTTTTCTAATTGATTTACTTTTTGGTTGAAAATTAGTTTTTTAATCTGAAAAGTTGAATATTACATTCATTATTTTAGTTGAAATCATTTTTGAAATCATTTTAGTTGAAATCATCATTTTTCTGTATTTTTTTTTGTTCTTTCTTGAAAATTAATTTTCATCCATGCAAATGGAACTATTTCTTTTTTAGGTGAAAATTTGTATTATGCAATGAAAATTCATGATTTATCGTCCAAAATATATGTATTTTTGTGAAAAATCATCTTTTTCAAATTATTATTAATTTTTTCTTCTTTTTTAAATTAAACATAAATTAGGATTATAGGTGAACTACTTTTCAAAAAGTTCATTTATTTTCTAAAAGACTCAGAATTTTTTATTTAAAAATTTAACTATTCGGTCATTAATTACATTTTTTAAGCAATTTCCACTCTTAGACAGAAAATTCGTATTTTTATCATAAAAATGCAACAATTTGAAAAAAAAGTAACCACTCGGTTAAAATAGAACTATTTTATAAAGAATTGATCTATTTTGGTGGAAATTTGAACCACATATTTAAAAATGTAACTATTTTTTAGAAATTCATTTTTTTGCAATTCATTTTTTTATCTGAAAATTAAAATTCTTTCATATTTTGGTTACAAATTTGTACATCATAAGTTGACAATTCAACTATTCTATAGAAAATCCTTCCATGTTTTCACAAATTCGTCTATTTGGATAGGAAACTCCTAAAGATTCCATTTTTGGCTAAAATTTTTTCAATAGCTCTGAGTACAACTTCTCAGAAGGAAATTAATTTTTATTTTCGAAAAATCTTCTATTCTGGTTTAAAGATCATTGAGACAAGAACGCAATTATGGCCCGATGTTTTGGCCCAACGAAAATATTTGTTTAATTTCATATGGGTTTTAATTAAATTTTTCTTATTTTATATCCTAAACATTAAATAATTATTTTTAGAAACAGGTACCATTTCACTTGGAAGAAATGTCCGAACGTCAATTCAAAATTTGAGAATTTTAAATGTCGTGACGCTCTGAATTTCAATCATTCTACAATAGGATGGTCTAAAAAAGCATTGGATATTTTTTCTTTTTATGGGGACAACCCAGCGATTTGTTCGAATCCACACAAACATAAATGAATTTTTTTGTTTAAAAAAAAATTATATTTAGAGTTTCCACAAGCCCCATGAAGTTTAACATGTATTTTCAATAAGAAAAAATACGTTTTTGTAAATCTTTTTCAGAATCCTCAATATTATCTCAATCAAGTTGAAGCTCAATAGTTCTCTTTGCAATCAGCCATAGAAAGCGAATAGAATATTACTTTTGAAATATCAACACATTAAATCTGTTTTATAGGGTACTAAAGAAATCCCATAAATGAAAAAATGGGTTTTTCGACTTTTTGGCGCTAATAATGACTTTTTTGCGGTTATTTAAATAAAAATTGTTTCTAGCACATAAAAGACCATTTGATACTGATAATTAGATGTCTAAGTAAATTGTTTAAACAAGTTATTATTCTTTTCCGCAATTTTATCATAGAATGGAGTTGGAAAGACGCATTTTTTTCAAAAATTGTCCACTTGTTGTCCAATTTTCAATTAGAGGGAAATGATAGTTTATCGACGTTAACAAGAGTGATTGTTTAAACAATATATTCTTATTGTTAATAATATTCTCTCGAGAAAACTCTACAAAATTGCAGTAAGAAACAATTCACTTTTAGTAAAATTTTGAATTAGGGTAAGTTAAGTAATCAATTAGATTCAAGGAAATTAATTGCTTAAAAAATTTATTTATTGCCCCTGAATTCGCGGTTCGTAGTGTACAAATAAAACAAAGTATATTTTAATTTAAGTCAGTTTCACGTTAATGTAAATAATATTAAGAAAATAGTTCTTTTACAACACCAGTCAGAGCACAGTGGGTCAGGAGACCCCTTTCTGTAGCCAAAAGTCTAATTTTTTAAATTTCAAATATATAAAAAAGAATCTGACCATTCTAATTCAGTGTAATTAATTCAACATTTTCGTAAATTATATTCTGATTAATGGAATGCTGCTCTGTTGACAAGCACGGAAAGTTGACTTTTTTAAAAATTCTTTATGTATTTTTGGTCTAAACATTTAATACAGTATTACATCCGTTCTTCAATTTTAGACGGTTCTTTGCTCCTGCTTACCCTTAGACATACATAAGTTAGAAAAGACCTTTGGTTTGAAAAATTGGGTTCGATTTTTCGCTTTTTTACAATCATCTCTTATTTTGGGGATGTTTCGCACTTTCTGTGGGGTCGTCCATTTTTTTACATTTAAAATAAATTAAATGCATCGTATCTAGCAAGTAAATAATTCGGGAATACTGTTTTTATAATTTTACGATTGATTTTTTTCTATCAACTTTCAATTTTGTGGTGTTGGGCGCCATACTGCGTTGCTCGGGTTAGTGATGGAGGGGGGCAAGACGTATGATAGGGTGATCACCCAATTAAAATGGGCTACGTGGAATATGGAGATCCCACAAGTATACATCTGGCAACATCTTCTCGGAAATACCAATTATTTCTAGAGCAGTATCAGTTACTGTCACATATATTACTGTCGTTAATTATTTTAAAACATGCGGATCCCCACTGGTACTATATTGCTCGCTTTTCCAGTTTTCCTTGATTTCATTGGTAAATATAAGATAATATAATACCATATTTATCATTTTAAGTTTAATTTTGAAACGAATAGATGAACTTTTTACCAAAAAGATTAGTTTGTAACCGAAAAAATTAATTTAAGGGAATCGTACCAGTTGATCTCGAAAATGGAAAATCTGATGGCAGATTCGTGATTATCAACTGGTTTCCTCTGGTGGATTCTGAGTGAAAAATTTATACATAAAAAAAGTTTGATTTGAAAAACCACTTAATTATGAACAAACAATTATAAATTTTTAGGATTGAATTTTTTCGCAATATGCATTACCTATTTAAAAAGTTCGAAAAAAATTACATAAAAAATGAGTATTCTTGAATTTTGTAAAAACGTTTTCATAGTGAACAAAGCCGCTGAAAGAAGCATTGAAGAAAGAATTAATTTCTACCCAAGGAAACGAATTTTCATAAACGTCTGATCTACATTGCGACAGCTCTCTCAAGAAGGGCTCATATTATATTTGGAGGGTATACTGCAATCTTAATTACTGACCTATACCCATTATTTGTTCCTTTAGAACCTGCATTCTTCGTATTTGACATGAGTAGAGACGAGTGGGTTACTGTGTCTCGTAATTTATCTCGTAATTTGGGTGCAAACCGTTATTTACCCCTTGTTGTTGCGCGCGATGAAGTTTCTGCTAGACACGTACCAACATCGAGAAATCCAGTATACCAACAAGCACACATTAAAGGTTGGAGATATGCAAACGATCGAGTAGACATTGTAGAGCAAGAACAAATGGAGCTTCTAAAAGAGGGTCGAACAAATATGACAGACGTCGTTATAAAAATAAAGGAAGAATACCGAGAAGCATATAATCGTGCTTTTAGTCTTTATTTATATCAGCATGGAGAATTTAATTTAAACGGGCATAGAGAAAGGCGAACTTGAAAAAACATTAATGGCTATGTAACGTTACAAGGTTTCCATCGACAAACAGAAATGATTCATAAAATCTAGATAAAGAGAAAGTAATGAAACCTACTAAGTACGGTCCACCTTTTAAATAGTTCTGCTATCAATAGTGTCTTTAATCCTAACTTGGACCCGAATTCTACCCCACTCATGTGATTGTTCCTACCCGCCGAAAATTCGAAACTGAATTCATTTACATTTTTACTTCTGAGAGAAGCATTAATGCTAGCGTTGTACTATGGAGAAAGGACTTTCAACATTCGCAATGGTATTCGCAAATGAGATTTAAATCAAATTTTCGGGTACTGTAAATTTTATTGTTTCTATCGTTTCCTGGACATACCTCAACGAGATTTATATCAGACTTTTTTTAGCAAACTAGGATCGCCTGTGAATCTTAAAGGTATCAAGTTGATGAAAGTACTCGAAGACTTAGCGCCTTTACTTTGATAAACTATTTGCGAAGCTTTTTCTAATATAGATCCTAGAATCCACGTGATATTTATAATATTAGAGATATAGGACCGTATATGTTATACTCCTAAAATCAGGCATAAAGCTTGCGAATATTAGCGCTTAAGATTATGTTTGCTATCTTTGATTGAGAATTATATCTAAGGACTACATTTTAATTCAATAGAATCTTTACTTTTACTTATGAATAAACCCATTTTTGTGCGTCTCAAAATTAGGTTTGAAGCAAATAATGATATTGAGTTCTTTATAGGTCATAAAACCTTCTTTTTGTTTAAAATTGCTCTAAGTTCATATATCATCAATTTTAGGTAAATTTTCATATTTGTGAGGATTTTCCTTTCTAAGCTTAGTAATCGTCAGTATATAAGTAAAGAGTTTATTAAGAATTTGTTAGCTATGCTTACGAATTAAACCCTTAAAATTAAAAATGCAGATATTTACTGGACCTCTTCTTCTAGCAACCCCAATTTTCCTTTTAAATTTCGTTAGTGAGTGCAAAAATATACAATATATTTTATTAAAATTATAGAAATAGGGAAAGGATTTTTTGGTACCTCCATTCTGTAATCTACAATCTGGGATTAGCAGTCTAAACTCTGTACTCTCGTTTTGTGCTGGGTACGTGGCGCTACGGGAAAGCAGAAAAGCAGTTTGGAGAGATTAGATGTCCAACCCCACATTTGAGAGTTAAGCATGAAGGTACCAATTGACTGTATTCAAGAAATATCCATAAGTTACCTACCAGTGATGGTGTAATAATGCTTTGGCAGATGCAAGCCTTAAAAATAACCGAAAGCTGATGACCATAGACCATATGTCCGTCATCACATACTCAACAAGTCAAAACTGCTGACAATCAGGCAGCATATTGTTCACAGAACACGGATACTATCTAATCCTAAGAGAAGTCCAAAGCGAAAGAAGAGGTAGTTTATATCAAAAACAGACAATGAAAAAAAGTTCCTCTCTGTTCTATCTTCACGCTTCGAAGATCCTTTAGTAAACATCCCCTTCCAAACTAGAGAAGGTCCAAACTTTTGTAAGAGCTGTCTACGAAGTCCGGCATCTGCTAGAAAAACTGAAAGGATATAATTAGCTTCAAGGAGCTGTGCCTTGGCCTCATAAAACAGGAATCTGTATAAAAGTCAATCTATCAGTACCAAAGTGATGAAAAAAAATTAGGTGCATGAAGAACTGGTCCGCTCCGGGACCAGATGGTATCAAGACGTTCTGGTGGAAGAAGTTTTCTTTAAACCACCAACATCTGTAGTGCGGTGTGGCACGACACTCAATGAAAGTCAATGAATATTTAACAGCTTTATTTTTTTTGTACTATAAATTATTTTAAATCTTTTTCAATTAACTAAAAAAAAATTATCGGTTTCATATTCAAATTGAAAAATCTGGATTTTAATTGTTAATTATTAAAATTACAGTATCTTAAATTGTACAACTTCAAACCTGCACTATTTTCATTCAGGAATTCTCAAAAATAAAACGTCTTTAATTTTGAAAATGTTTAATTTCAAGTTAAAAAATTTCAAATAATTAAAAATTGATTTTATAACTGTATAAATAACATTAAGATCAAGATTTATTGAAAATTTGCAGGACTAAAAACAGTTCAATTCTAGAAATGTATAAATAAGAAGTCTTTTGTTAGAATTATTTCAAAGATCTAAATTCAAGTTTTTGATGGACAATCTTTTAAACTAATGGACCTACTGAAATTGTTTATAGAAGTAAAAATTGAAGAAGATAGCCAACATAAAGCTAAACGTCAAACTTGTTATTTTATCGAAAAATGTATATTTTAGGCTTAAAATTAATGCTCGGAATTACTTAGGACTTTTTTGAAAGTTTACAGTTTTTTAATTTAAGAAAAAGAAATTAAATTATCAAAACAATTTTATATTTTTAAAATCTATAATAATCGTAAGTAGTTTTACTTCCGATTGTTTGTTGAAAGTTGACATATATCGACGTGTTCAAATGACAAGGTGCCATTTCGTCAGAACCAAACAAAAGGGTTCCCTACTTTAGAGGCGTTGGTGTTCCCAATTCTATTTATATGGGATTTTTAGGCTTCCATGTTTCACCAACCCAGATGGCACATTTTTATTTCGTCCTACCGAGATGGGACCATGTTATTTGGACACGTCGATATTGTTTGTAACTCATTTTTTTTCACAGAACATTAATCGTCTTCGTAAAAATGTATCCCTTTGCTTAAAAAATTTACTATTGATGACCTCTTATTAGCCAGTTATACTCAGTACAAATAAATGTTGAATTAGGCAAAGGGTGAGCTTGATTGTTAACTGAATGTGTACAATGAAAAAGGGCACTCTCTGCGTGAAGGGGACCAGTGAAGGTTTTGATAATAGTGGCTAATTTTTATTGCGTCAATATTAATAATTGGGATCGTCTCAGAAAGAGGGTAACCAATTGCAAGTTAGTATTATTGACATATATCTCAAATCAATACTACTAATCTGGAATCTTTCCAAGGTGAAGGGACCAAGGTCGAATGTAATAACAGTGATATATATGTGAATTAGTCGATATTATTAAGAGGGATCCTTTCAAGTGGAGGGGACCAAGAGGGAAAGTGTTGGTTTGTTTTAAGGGAATTGATATCAGCGACTGAAATGTTTCCAGAAGAAGGAAACCCTAAATCGAAATCTCTTCTTTATTATTTACGGGAAATCTAATTACCGTTAATAATAGTGATTTGGAGTTAGAGTTAAAAGTGTTTTATTTTGAGTGAGTTAATATCAGTAACTGGGATCCTTCCAGCAAAAATGAACATATAATTCTATTCGGTAATAGGGATCAATTTGAAAAATCAAAACAATCATTTATGATTTTCATTTGACAGAAAATCCAGTTAACTTGGTTTATAAACACTTATGAGGCTTAGATGTCTTCGAGTGGAGTAAGTTGTCCTCTGCTGCTATTTCTATATCTTCTTATATATCTTTGTCTTAGCCTCCGAAGAAATATAAAATGGAGGCGGTGGAAGAAAGAAGGCCCTATTTCTTATTTCTTCACTCTTTTTCTTTAAGTATCTTCTTTAACAAGAAAACAATTACAGTCGAAGAATAGCGGAGGTAGTTCAAATTTACGCTTAGTCACAGGATTATATTAGCGTATTACAGTTTTAATTATCGGAACAAGTATTGTGTATCCCTTTCAGAGACAAACGTAGGTTGCAAGAAAAGAAATTTATTCCACGGTTGTAGGACGGAAACTGCCTGAAGAAGCAGTACTGGAGTTTTCTGCTGCGTGACCGACAAAGGGGAAGACTTGTTTGGAACTTAACTACTCGCGATCGGCGACTGGACGGGTTAGTCGATGGGATGACAAATAGTCGATTTGGAAAGAGATTCTTACAAGGAGGCAGAAGGACCTCCACTTACACTTTCACGCTGGACTTTCAAACTGTCGAATGGAACAAGATGCTTGCCACTTGATGGTGTGGTCTGAATTGATTTTTCGCACTCGGCGACCAGACTGGTCACGCCGAGGGCATTGCTCTCGCGGCGCGTTCGCAGTGCAAGACGTAAAGTGGAAAAGTACCAGTCTCACTGGCACGAACCATTTGAAGTGGCTATACACTGTCGCAAGGGCGAATCCGCAGTGAAGAAAGCCGATTCTTGTTTCAATCGGAATACTATTTCATAGAAATAGTATCGGATGGGAAAAAGAACCGGCATCAAAAGAACAATAACGTTAAATTGCTTTAATTCATCATTAAATTAAATAAAAAATGTATCGAACCTTTCATGTTTTTGGAGCAGCATTGGGAGGTCCTAAGACTCTTAATGCTAATATTAACACAAATATTTAATAAATATTTAGAAAAAAGAAAAGTGTTATCACGTGAATCCATCATAAAAATATGTGCAATCATTGACAACGAAAGAGAGATAGAGTTGGACCAATAAAGATATAATTTTCTGAACACTTTAAAACCTTTATTTAAACTGTGAGTGTATGATAAATATATTTTTAATCTCGGAATTCATTCTAAGAAAATAAGGTATCCATGGAAATAGAATAGAAGATATGCACAAGACCTTATTTATAAATACCTTTTTTTTAAGTCTTGAATTTAGAATACCAAGTTAGCTATTAAGCTGAGCCACTTTCCTTGATTTTGTTTGTTAATATGTAATTATATATAATATCTATAATTTCAGAGAGACTAGAATGCAAACTAAATTATCCGCTTTCTTTTGTCTAACACAATTTGCACATTTATGGAAAAAGAACAGACGAAAGGAATGCCATATTTGTCAAATTTTCATTCAAAAAATTTAATTCTCAGAGAAAATGTAAGGTCTGATATACAAACTAAAAGCGATTTTAATTCTGATTCCAAAGCAGATTCATTTAAAGAAAAAGAAAAATTTTCAACAAAATGGTTGACTCTTTAAACAGATAGTTAATTGTAAAACCTAATAGCTGCATTTATAACGAAGAAATATTAATAGTTTACCGAAAGAGATACATTTTTATCAATATTTTAGGCTAAATGAAACTACGTTTTAGTTTTAGGTGGAAGATTTTTTAAATAAAAAACATTCAAGATGTAATTTCCATTTCCAAAATCCTCATGTTTCTAATAAAAAATAGGTTTGTTTTGAGCATTATGAAAAAAATGATGGATGGTTCATCTTTTTAGGAGAAATTGGAAATATATTCAATGAATATAGATGACAAATGTTAAAAGTACCATTAAATAGACTTTATGTATGTTAGCAGGGACCATTTGTATTTTTTTTGACTTAAAATTTATATAGTAGATGAGATATTAAATCGTTTTTCTACCTTAACGTTAAAGATGCACGAAGGAGAAGAAATAAAGATTGCATTTGAAAAGATTATTATAAAACTGTATTTCAGGTTTGAATTATAGTTTGTATAAATTATATTAATAATCCTCATAATTTTTACCATGTAATACTTCTCTGTATTTGGAAAGAATACCTTATTGTTAGCTTACCTGTTTTTTAAATAAATTTTCTTGCCACGGGTACGTCAACTGACCCGATGCGAGCAATTTGATGACCTTTACAGTAAAAAAGAAATTCGTTGTCGAGAAGAGAAACCTTTTCGTCCTTAGGACTGGGACCTGCAGAAAATCAATGAATTAACAAAAGAATAGCTAATCAAAAAATTATGTTCTTTTCTGTAAAATATGCCAATGAAACGCTCATTGTTTTTAAAACTATTGGTTTACTGCTAAAAACTTTTTCATGCTAATGCATCCCCTGAAACTGGCAATTAAGAAAAGCCAAATTCTCCGCTACTGCCATGAGCCAACAGGCAAGAGAAAATAGAGAGACTGAAAGGACTACAGAAAATCTTAATTGTATTTAATTTTCCCTGTTTTTTAACCTCAGAGGAAAAATCTCTGGACACCAAGGACGAGTAATATCATCTTTTAACCCAAAAATATTTTGGTATTTCTTGTCAAAATTTCGAAACTCTCAGGTGATAATTCTTACAGAAGATTTTATCCAACTTAAAAAAGTATTTATGTTATATTTGAAAAACATCATTATCTGCTTGATCAAAAACTTTCTTTCTATGCTATATAAAATTACATCTTATCAAATTAGCGTCATCAGAAGCCTGGTAGATTGAATATCTTCTCCGCTCACTTCTTTCGATAAAACTAATATAAAAACAATAATAGAAACTTTTGAATTAAATGGATTTTAAACTTAATTCATCACCAATTCATCAAGTAGGCGATACAGAATGGAAATATGGAAATACCGATGAGACCACAGTGATGATTATTTCACTATTATTAGTTCTATGGAAATTGTACCAGGTTCAGTGTTTTTAAATGAGTGTGAGATGGTTATATTAACCAAAAATTTATTATAAAAGTAGTAAAAGAGATAAAAAGTTACAAAATATAATATCACATGAACCTTCTTTTTTAAAAAATGGCAAAGTGGTTCTTCGTTAAGGAACATGTTACGGTCATTTAAAAGACGCGACTCAATCAAAACTGTTCATAATTCGTTGCTCGAATATACAGCAGGATTGCTTTATACGCAAAGACAATTAAAAGGGATGTTCTTGGGGTTGATATACATAACAAATATTTATATATGTAAACAAATGCATAGTTTAGGCATTTATTGACAAACAAATCGGACTTCTCTCTTAGTACCTTTAATTTATGTAAGTGGTAATAGTGAGTGATAAAGATTCGATATTATTTGTTTATTTTACAAACAAATTTGATAAAAAATACATATTTTCATCACTTATAGACAGAATGTAGTCGTTTTTTTTCCAGTCGGCTTCAAATTATATAAGTGATAATTTTTAGCGGTGATGAATTCTCGTTCGATATTCTTTGTTTATTATATAAATTAATTTGTTAAATAAATGTATATTATGGTTATTTATAGAAATAAATTTGACGTTTTTCTTTCTTATCGTCTTCAAATTATGTTAGAAGTGATGCTTAGTGATGAGGATTTTTTATTCGATATTATTCTTTTGTTTATTTTATAAACAAATGCATGTTTAAGGCATTTGTGGACATAAAGTATTTTTTTTTTACTATGGCCATCAGATTCTATCACTGTGAATGTTTTTTAGTATTCAAGAAGAACTAGCTTCTAAATTGTGTTTGTCAATAATTTTATTAATTTCAGGATCCATTTCAAGTTCATTCTTACTTTATTTTTGCTTCAAAGATGCAACTATCAGATCACATAATAACAGAAGCTTACGTATTTCATCATCATTGGTCGATATTCGAGAGCACGTTCGTGTGTTGAATTCTCTTAACCGCTCGAAATTGATTACAATTCTTGATTATAATTCTTGATTACAATTCTAATTTAAAAATAGTGTCTGATTCTGAAACCCTTATAATAACACTTATTCCGAATCAATCCGTTGCTATACTAAATTAATTTCACAATAATTGTTCACTATTCCAAACAAAATATTAATTTTATTCTAAATCAATGTTACCAGTCAGATTCATCGAACAAAAAGGCAATAAATTTTTCAACAGAAGTTGGATTATTTTGGTTTTGTATAACATCGCACTTTTCTTTGTAGCTGTTGGTTTAGATCGGTTTTTGGCGGAACGAGTTTTTTTGATAGATTATTCTGATGACAATCAAATCAATTGTTCACGAAAACAAATAATTAATGTATATGTGGACACATACTTTAGATTTACAAGTAGTCTTTGTATCATTTAAGGTTTGCACTAAGTGTGACGTCTGGACTAATTTTATATATTGAATTTACATCGCTTACCTGATTATGATTAAGCAGGTCCTCGATTAGCACGGCGATTTTCATAACAATTAATATAATAACAATAACAAATGGTGAACAAAAATAAAGAGTCCTGATGTATATGTTTCTTGAAAAATGATATTTAGAAGTTATTATGGAATTTTGGGACACTTACTGATTTGAATAGATCTGCAAGAATTATGAGATTCGTATTGAAGAGGTGAAAAGGTGCAGATTGATCTTGCCAGCGTCAGATTAATTTTATAAAGTTGACTGTGGATTTGCCGAATTACAGCATGAGATCTCTGCGGAAACGAAACTAATCTTACAATGAATTATTTTCATTGTTATGTGCTTGGGTGCAAGAAAGACTTTTAAAAGACGCGCAGAAGAGTTTAATGTGTGGTTCTCGATGCTGCTGGCTCACTAGAAACTATTTCAGTTATATGTTTTAATGTCTATTAAAATTGCAAACTATTACACAATTTCATGTATACTAAAACAGACATATTATTTACTTCAATCGTAATTAACAATTTTTAACAGATCGTGTCTTAAATTCGTGTAATTCAATATGAAGACGAGGGGAAGCTCATTTCGACAGGAATGGAACTTTTTATTGGAAATACAAAGGCAAGCAAATAATTCAGCACAAAGATGAAAAGTGACATAACTTAATATTTGGACGCTCTCCATGTCCTCAATGTGTATCCTAAAATGTCACGAATCTTTATTTTTTAACATAAGCGAGACCAAGCAGTCCTGAAAATGATAAAATTATTATTAAAACAGGTAATTCGCACTCCAATCATGTACAGAAGGACGGATTTCTGCCAATGTTTCATGAAAATTGCAGTTCTCTTCAGTGTGGATTAACTGAAACTGAGGTACCATTTTATTTTGTTCTGCTATATACTCTCTGCGATGCTTGTAATTGCTCACAGCGCCCCGACGTGGAGATTAGTCAAACCTGATGACCGATAATTTTTTTTTAACTGGGAGGACAAAAAGCCAAATCTAATTAGTATTATATTCATTGTCCCTTTTGATTTTATGGTGTTTTAAGGTTGCAATTGCTATTCTATTTTTTCTCAGACAAATATTGTCTTTTTACGATGATGCTTGGTTTGTAAAATAAAATATTATTTCCCGTTTCAATATGATGCTAAGCTAATGCTGATTGCGTAAAATGTTATATCCTGACTTTACTCTAATGTTTCTTTATATCAATATCATACTTCCGGATCACTGAGGGGATCCTTTCTGTTTTAACGGTTCTTTAGAAGTTGTCTTATCTTTGCAGGTGGCTTAAATATAGTTTAGATATTGTGCTTGTTGATAATTCTTTCTATTGGTCCCGTGACACCTTAGATGTAGGTTTGGATTATGGTCGCTTTTGTCTCTCTTTCTTTAGTAGGTTGTGTTGACTTGTTTCTGTGAGTTTATTTCTCATTCACTTATCTTTATTTTCTTTAATCGTTTTGTTTTGAGATTTGTTCAACGTATTGTAATTATTGCAGCAATTTATATTCAACTGTTATGGAGATAGCTGTGTATACAAGAGAGTTCATCAACGATTGTTCCTTAGATGGATGTTGGTGGAAGGAAGTATGTATGTATTTGTTTGTATGGTCGAGTATTCTGTTAGTATCATTTCCTAATGTTTAATAAGATATTTAGCAAACGAACACGTTCAAGGAAGTTTATTTTTAAATTCGTCCCCTTATAAACCTTTAGACAAAGACATATGCTTTAATGTACATCTGTTACGTAAACTCTCAGATATTGCTGTTCCTTCTGACAGAATTAATATGTTCAGAGACGATGACTTTGGGGGATATATTTCCTGGATACAACGTTGTCATACCACCGGTCGAATAATTCTGGTTTGAAGGTCAGTGTCTCAAATTCAAAACATTTGGTGATGAACGTCTGGCCTACAATTTGATAGATTTAGCAAAAAGAGGTCATATTATATTTGGGGAGTATAATGCAATTTTTACTGAAGATCTATACCTATCATTTAATTCTTTGAAACCTTTTCCCTTTGTATTTGACTAGAATAAAGAGGATTGGTTTAGTGTGACTCGTAAATTATCTCAGAAATTGGGTGTAAACCGTCATTTACCCCTAATTGTTGTGCGTGATGAAATTCCCGCTAGACATGTATTAACATCTAACAATCCAGTATACAAAGAAGCACACATGAGAGCATCCAGACAAGCAAATGATCGAGTACAGCTTGTAGAACAAGAGCAAGTGGAGCGTCTGAAACAGGGTCGTACAAATATGAAAGACACTATTATAAAATTAAATGGCAGAATACAGGCAAGCATATAATCATGCTTTTAGTCGTTATTTATATCAGCAGGGAGACTATAATTTAAATTGACATTGAAAAATCCATACTTAAAAAAAGACAATAATGCTTATGTGACGTTACAGAGGTCCTATGTAGAAACAGAAATGATTCATAAGGTCTCGAATGAGTGCAAATATGTAAAATTTGTATGTAGAGATCATCTTTCTGATAGTTCCACTATTATTAGTACCCTTGACCCTAATCAGTGTCCGGAATGTAATACAAGAAACCTAAAAGAACCAAATTTCGCAAGTAAACCACATTGCTCAAGATTCGCAAAAGGTAGAATCACATTAGATTATATTTTCTTGTAACGTCGAAACTAATCTCTCCGTCTCAAGATGCAATGATAGGATTTTATCAATAACGGCTGAATTATTTTGTTTTATGTCACTGTTCGAATAATGATTTGTCGCAAGTAATATTTAGCTTTCAAAACTTAGCAGTTAGCTTCGTGCTACTTTTAGACAATACGGGAATACGGAACAAAGCACTCAGGAACTAACAGTCCCCTTGAAACTGATGACTAATAAAAGCGGAATGAGATGTGTGTGTGATCTGTAGTGGTGCAAAATTGGAAGTATGAGGCGAAAACGACCGTAGAGAAAGTTGATACTCTTCCGGTTCGTCTCTGACTGCCTGGCTAAGCAAGACAGAGCGTTGCAGGAAAGGCGCTGCTGTTGTATTGTGGGCATCAACATGTTGTACTGCACTGCTGGCTACGTCTGACGGTCATAAGAGAAGTAATGGAAAGCTAGCTCTAGACATAAGAAGTCTAGACCCTCAATCTCTTCGATCTGCTAAAGCTTTTGTTTAGAGAGAGAGAGAGAGAGAGCGAGAGAGAAAACGAGCCGAGCGAGTAATGCTCCCTCTTTTTACCACGGTCACGTGGGCTGATGACGTAGTGCCCCACTCTCGAGTGTACTCTTAGCGCGCTCAGGTGCTACATTCAAATTCTTTAGTCGAATGATGATAATAAAATTGTATTCCACGGCGTAAAAATAAAAGTCTTGAATTTGAGTTTCTCTTTAAGATTCAAGACTTTAATTTTTACGCAGTGCAATACATTTTTATTATCGTAATTCGACTCAAGAATTTGAACGTAGCAACTGAGCGCGCCAAGAGTACACTCGAGAGTTTGGCGCTACGTCATCAGCCCACGTGACCGTGTTAGAAAGAGAGAGCCTTACTCGCTCGGCTTGTTCTCTCTCTCTCCCTAACAAGAGCGTCGGAAGATCAAAGAGATTGAGGGTCTAGATTTCTTATGTCTATGAAGGTAGCCTATTCTTCGTAGAACACATCGTTATGTCGATGATTGTAGGCTGATGATGGAGGGGTAGGAGGGGTCATGCTGCAACGAAACAATCAACCGGTTGCGTACAATAACGCTGTTCTTGCATTTTCAGAAGTCACTTGTTTGCGTGTTTTTTAGCCTTCCAGGAGACATATCTGGCCCCCAAGGGGTATATCGAAAATTCAGATGAACATTCTCGCAGAAGATATTATGCGATTCTAAGAAGATTTATGTCTATCATGTCAATATCTTTATGCCACTCTTTGCGGGCTTAACATTTCTCTCAGAAAATAGTAGAATAACAAGGCTCCTATTACCGTGCGTTAGTAAATAACCACTGTAGGGCACTGCCCTATGTCTATTGTTGGCAATTTATTTCACCTTCATAATCAAAGGTAATAGGCATTGCCCAAAGAGTTAAAGTGATTTGACCGTTTGGAAAATACTTATAAGCGTTTCTCAGTGTGATCGGTTATTTCATCCGTATCTTCAATTGAATATTCATTTACAGAATGAATAATTTTAATACGGACGACCTTATAGGAATTATTTCCTGAATGCAATAATGTCTGGACAACTTAATGCCAGGCAAAAAGATTATATCCAAGTTTAACCTAAATACTAGGAAGTGCATCATGCAAGCCCTATTATTTGTTTTAACCATTAAATTTTCCGAATCTGCACGTGCCGAAAAAAATGTTGTTTTTGTCACCCGTACTTATTAATCGCGCATGCAATTAAACAATCCTATTTACCAAAAAAATTCCATTTATTATACCTTGCTGAAAAATCAAGATATGTAGAAACCATTAATGGCGCCGAGAATCATACCACTCTAACGGAAATACATTTCCGCTCTCACCCTTTCTAGATTATATGTATATGGGTTAAGAGTGAATACTCAGAAATGGAATTATTTATCATGGATGGTTTCATGTGATTCAATTTAGAATCATTTTATAGTTGCAGTTACATGGTGGCGACTCCCTCGCAAGTGGTTGTGTGTCTATAAAGAGCTGCCAACTTGGCTAGATTATATTAGAATCTTTTTTATAGTCACAGTTAAATAGGATAAGAATATCTTACACAGTTCTGGTAAAACTAGGTCCCCTCCTATTTCGTATAACTGATACATTTTATGATGAAAAGATATAATTTGAACTATTCGGTGTTGCACTTAAATGCTACTTATACACTAGAGGTGTCAGGATCTTTTAAATGAAAACATAACATTTTACATTTTAATTTGAATACATTTATTGATTAAAATATTTTGATGAGGAAAAATAGAATACATATAATAATCACAACATTCGACGTGTATTTATAGCAAGAAAAGTGTGGCTAATTTCGACGATGCTGTCTGTGTACATGAAACGAGAGCACTCTTTTGTTCACGATATTTACCACTATTTAGTCGTCAGCTTCTCATTATAGAAGAGTTTTTCTTCCACTTATTTTTCTGTAAGAGTTTTTTTGTAAAATTTACGGACGATATTATCATTTTCGTCTAGATTATTCGTAAAGAAATAAGTAAGGTCAGACAAGGAATAATTACGACACATGCAATGAAGGAACATAATACAGTATTGACCACACATATCCGAAGTCGCACTTTGTCATCTTTTTGCATTCCACCTGTAGAAGGAGCAATTTCCTCGTAAACGAAGAAGATGTTCAGGTATAAGAGGCGGTAGCCCGTAACTGTCAAAGTAGGTAGCTCGTCCGTTGTTTTCGAAGTACATTGCGACCCAATGGGTACCAGGTTGATTATATCCATCCGTATGAGCGGCAATTGCAGCAGGTTTTGTCCACTACTAGGAAGTCTAATCGGCAGGGTATACACCTACTGTCCTTGCTTCAGTGAATGGAAGCACATGCAGTATCTGAAGACTGTTCATATTTGTTTGAAGATATCAGATTTTCTTGAGTGGAGAATTCAACAGTATCCTCCTCTAAATCTTCTGAACTGCATGAAAGGTTATGTCCTACAGTTGCAGACGATATGAATGGACGCATACTGTAGGCTGATATTTTATTGTCTGCATATGAAAGCACTCCTCTATTCGTTCCTTCTCGATCCAGTTCTTGAGTCGCAAAGCGTTATTAAGAACACATACAAATTTGGAGTCCTTTTTTAACCCATGATTTTGATGCGTCTACTTGTAATCTTTTGCTTTCGGGCAACGTCTCGAAGATTAGCATGAAAAAAATTTATTGAAACATCTCCTTCAAACGATCCAATTCCATGATGTTCGACACTGAGCCAATTATTTTGTCGTTGAGATGGACTTGTGAAATCATTAAAAGCATAAGGTGGAGAGGTAATCCAATAAGCTATACAGTGGCGATCTATAGTAACCAAACCTACTTCTTTAGGCATTAAGGCCATGTGACGAGAGGGTCACGTGACAAAACCTGGTCTTCGATTTTTCTTTCCAAACTGACGTCTAAACGAAATGAGGTATTGCTATGAAAGTTTGGGAAATGAAAGAGGAGGTAATAAAGTCCATGTCTTTGATTTATTCCGGTGACAATTTTGAGAAAAAATTTTGTTTGAAGAAAATACCAGTGGAAGTTTTCTTTTCCAACTTACGTTTACACGGAATGAGATATTGCGTTAAAAATTTAGTACGATAAATAGAAGGCATGCAAGAATTTGTCTCTGGTCCTAAATAATTATAATAGTGAGAAAATTTTTTTTTAATTTCTATTTTGGAGGAATACCGACAGTGCTGTCGTCAAACCCTGCAAGCAATTTGAAATGCTGTCAATGTGCTAGTTATGAGGTTTATATTTATCAAAGTGGGACAAAACAACAAAAATCGCTCACGAACATTATGCACTAACAATGCAAAAACTAATATTTGCACTTGAAATGCAAATAAACATATTTGGTCTGACATACGTATCAGTCTGGCATCAGCTGTGTCAAAGCAGCACTAGCGCAGCGAGCAGACAACTTCGAACTTCTAGGGGTCTGCGGGTAAATCAAATTGCATGATTACCATCAGAGAAAGTTAAAAGTCATACTTCTGCTGTAAAACCTAAATGTGTCCGTCGATAATCGTTATTTGCATAAATGAACTTTTTTCTTCCTCCAACCTTTGCAAGGCCACAAACGATCCTTTAATATTTATCTACGTTTCCCGAAAATAATTTCCGCGTGATTTCAACTTTTATTTTTCAATATGAGTGAAAAAATATTGATTTTAGGGCTAACTTGATCAGCTGTTACACTCACCACATGGCCTTAAAAGACCGGAATTATCACGAAACCCTTGTATATCAATCACGTAATCGACCATAAT
>NC_046660.1:13912285-13960580 GCF_010883055.1 Belonocnema kinseyi
AAAAAAAAAAAAAAAAAAAAGTAGTAGTAGTAGTAGTAGGCAGTTTCCTCCTGTGACGAACAAGTAGAGACTAAGGTATTCAATAAGAGGTTTGTTCCTAAATATAAAATACTCCCACTTCAACTAAGCACTGAAATTTGCTAAAAATTCATTAAACGAGTCTATTTTCTAAACATTATCATACTCTGCATATACTAGACAATTAATTGTGTTAGCAAGTGCCTCTCCAAAACCAACTTTAATTCTGAGACTGCCATGTTGAACGAGGTTCCAATGAGAATAGCAATTTGCGGACAGATCAGGTGAAAGATCAAAAGCAAATGAACAATTTCCGTCTGGATATTGTTGCCGATCAATACTATTTGCCTCATTTACAAAATGAATACCACTTCCAGTAAATAATGTGTTATACGCATCGATATAGAGCCCTTCAGTGTTAAAGGTTGGTTGTAGAGGTTTCGAAGGTATCTGTGTACCATCAAGATAATGTGATAGATGATTTATTTTTAAATTTTGAAATTGAAGGAGTTTTTGTTACAATTTCCATTATATGAAGTATTTTCCACAAATCCTATTATTATTCTTTTTAGTAATTGCCCAAGAATAATATTGCGAAGAGTTTCACCATGAACACCCGAGTGTATCGTCAAGGGTTTAACTTCGATACGTGTGATAGGATATTTTGCATTACCCTGACATAGAGCTTTAGCGTGTGCAAGAAGAATACCTGGGTTAATTTTTGCTCGGCGAACAAGTAGTAAGGCCTCTTAAATACACACGTGACAGCTGTTGGTAGCATCCATAAGACAGAAAGTGCCCTTTGAGGGAATTAGCCTAAGTCGTAATTCTACACCATTGATAAGAAATTTATCTTGATTAAAAACATGGCAATGTAAATGACCTATAAGATCAATAGATTTATCATCACCAAAATATTTCTGTCAAGATTTTAAACTTTCATTAGCATCGAATACATCCATTTTTCCAGCAGTAACATTATATCATAGAGATGACGTAAGATGATTGTCTTTGGCACCTGGTCCGTAGTCAAGTTAAATGTCGACGTATGATCGATATGCATAAGAGTTACTAGGAGATGATACTACATTTTGATTAACATATACGTCCACCTGATTGAACAGCGAATGCATGAAATTGTTTACTGGTCCTACATTATCTAGATGGACTGTATTGGTAGCTACTCTTTCAGGAGTTACTGACTTTACTCGAAGACTGAGCATAGTATATGCTAGGTCAAGGTATTCATCACAGTAGCCAGGAACAACAAACTCTATAGGGGCGTCATCGGTGAGTGAAGAAACAGGTTTATAATGAATCCATTGCGAGCTTTCTATAGAGGTCTGTGTTGAAGGCAGTGAAAAAGGATCTACCTCTGGCTTCCAACACTCACAGGAATGAGAATGATGAAACGACATTTTTAGTCTTATTTATTTCCAAAAATATCTTTAATTGTACAATTTCTTATTTTTATATTTTTATTATTTTCAGTAGCCTTTTTTCTCTTTACTGTAACACGCTTTTTGAGTTTTCTACTTAAAGTGTTTTTGTCTTCTTCACTCTATTTGCACTCACGACGTAAAGCTTACCACTGTCACAAATAGACTGAACCACCTGCGTCTTCCTTCTATGCTTATAACCCGAGCCGTTCATGATATGTTCCATTTTATTCATTGCACCACGTTTTAAATTTTTACCAGATTCTTCAAAGCGATTCTTAACCGAAATTTTTAGAGGTATCTTACTGTCCATACCAATCATAACATTCATACCGTTTTGAAAAGCTTCTTTTCCGATGACTCGAGCACTTTTAGTTAAGAAAGGGAGAACACGTCGGAATAAACTTTCGAGGAAGCTACCGATTTCATGCTTCTTCTGATATAGAGCTCCAATGTATATTTGTGGGATACATCTTCCAGCTAATTGTCTCTTATCTAGTCAATACGCTTAAAGTGAAGTGTAGCTGTCAGCGTACCGTACTCGAATGGTATTTGCAAGGACTAGGCGGGTTTCGAGCAGTGTAATCCTTATTTTGAATTGGAATTAGATTGTCTGGAGCAAATCCAAGAATACGTGATAATTTATCATTCAGTACCAAAAAATGGTGATCAGACAGACATCATTTTTCGTACTGTTTTTGTATTCTTACGTAACAATATTGGCATACAGACCAGCTTAAAAGAAGTAAACAAGGGGTTTTTTCCACATGAGAGACATTTATTCACCCTTTGCATTTTCTCTCAGAGCAATAACATCTATTGCATCTTCTAACTTATCCCTCATATTTTCATCAGTCATTTTATCTTGTCTCATACTAATGGGTACGTTATATTTGTGAAGAAGGTCAATACTTTTTTTAATGGATTCTCTATTTTTACTATTACCATGATATTGTGGATATTTACACCCTGCAGTCCCACTGTTCATAAGAACAATACGATTTTTAAACTAATCATCGTGTTCAGATGAAGAAATGTACGAGGAAGTTTTATTTCGGTCAGTGCTATAACCCACTGCCCCTGTAGACGAATCTCATGTAGTAGTTGTGTTATAAAATTGGTAGTGGTATTCTCGGGAAAATATTTTATACTACTATTGCTTGGTAAAATAAGGTAAAATTGATCAATATTCATTTTTACAAGTTTTCTAAATTTGAGGTTGGAATCCACGAATTAAATTTATCAGGATAACCTACCCACTTGACTTTCTTTCTATACAAAAACGTCGCTGAATATTCGCTCAAACTTCGGCTGCATTCGAATAATTAACTTCAGAAGATGTCATTCTGATACTAGAATGTTCAGCATTATTGTAAGCACTCACAATTTGTTGCAAAACATCAATATATCGTCGAGTATCTTTGTGTGTAAAATACCTCCACATGCGTTCCTTGAGTATTTGGTTGAAACGTTCGACTACGGCTGCTGTAACATTAGGATCCCGCGTCACACCGAATTTTATCCTATTATTAGCCAGATATTTTTAAAAAGTAGCTCCTACGAATTCTTTTCCTTTGTCTGATTGTAAACAGAAAGGCGAACGAAAATTACATTTTCGTAAAGTACGTTTAAAAGCATTTTTAACCTCCAGTGCTGTTTTATTTTGAAGTCTCTCAACCCAGGCAAATTTGATTAAGATATCAATTACTACTAAGAGATAGCGATAATTATCGTTATAAGTAGACACACTTTGCATGTTAATTAAATCACATTCCCAAACCTCATTAAAATTGGAAACTGTGTAATGAGCTTTTTGAAATTTTTTTCGAATAGGCCTGTGTAAAGTAAATGTGTCCGGAGCATTCCTGAATCAGATTGTACCTTGTCGTGGTGACTACTTTTTCTAACTCTTGAAGTATATGGGCCAAGCGACTTCTTCCTGGAGGGTTAGCACTTTTTCTATGCCTCAATGCATCATTAACGAGATCTGTAATGTTTTAATGTTCAACACGTTTTCCGTCAATAATCACTGAGCTGTATTTATCCCATTTTATTCTGTCGGCTAAGTCAGGCTTTTTTAGGTGATTGAGTAATAAAGCACTTTTAGATCGAAAAGATTTAGGTAAATTGGCTATAATTTCCTTAACAGGCATAAACTCATGGACATCATTATCTGTATTTTTAGAATAATCCATTTTCTCAGCAGTTAATTTCCTTTTTTTATGGACAAAGAAGAGAAATTTATTCAGTACTTGACTGTAGTCTTTCCACATTTCACGTTCATCGTGTACGGAAAAGGCGAAAATAAAATTCGACTCATTTCAGAATCTTATCTACCAAGATTGCTTCCAGGAGTCTGTAGTTGCACCAGGTATCGATGGTATAATAGGTGATTTATTATTATTATTATTGTTATTTAAAGATGTGTCATTTATCGTCTGCATTTGTTGCTTGATTTTGTCCACTTGTTCGCTGAGAATCAGTAAAATTTTTCTTGTGCGCTCCATATTATTGAAAGTTCTACGAGGAAGATTTAAACAAATTGGAGAGCATACCACCAATAATTGGTCCAAGTTGGAGAGGCAGAAATCCACCTTTTTGAACAATAAATTTTTTCTTTCTTTTCCAACTACCGCTAGTTTCAACTAATTTTCGTAAAGTCTTTCTATTTTTTTCAATTTTAGCTTCTGACTATCTTTAAGAGGAACATTTCCCAACAAGATATTTAAGGCATACTCACAAATACATCTTATGACTTTGAAATCAGAGGTTTTAAGTATTGCCTGTCGTTGATCCGGATTTAGATGACAAAGGGCATGTTAAGCTATGGCATTCTTCTTTCCTATTGACTTGCAACCTTTCGACGTCATCAAAAATATGTAACCGGAACTTGGCAATCACTGTTTCTCCCCTTTACACTCTTCACTGGTATGTAAACGTACTGATAAGGATCGTCCGGAAATATACTTGTGCGATAGCGACAATTATCAGGGGTTGATTGTTTTAAGTCTAGAAGTAAATAGCTATGCGGTTGAGAAGTTGCATCGTGATAGGCTTCTTGTATAAACCGCGGATCTTCGGGACAAATCTGGCGCGAAAATGTTCTATTTAAGCCCGATCTCGAGGATTCTTAAACGTTACAATATAGTTTGCATTTAAAGAAATATCTCTTTAACCATGCTCTTGATGGAAAAGATTTTAATCAATGAAAATTACACTCAACTTTTTATGATATATTCCTTTAGTAAAAAGATGTACAATTGTGTTCCTCAAAGATTCTCTCATTAAATCGTCGGAAATTATAAGTGTAGGCCTTGGATCATTGGAATAATTAGCAGATTGTGGTAATCCTTCACGAAACTCTATTTTCCATGTTCTTTATATGCAGTTTGCCACTCAGGATAATAGAAAATTATTCGGTCGATTTGTGTATAGTCATTTATTTTGAAAAGTGTTATTAGTGCTCTTTTTTCCTGGTTTAATTAGCTAATTTCTCGCCATGTCAGGGTTTTGAGCCAGTAAACCTGACACAGCACGCCTTTCATGAGCTTATTTGACGTGCCTTTCCACACGCCCCACCGCGGTCGTCGTCGTCCACCCCTCGCAGAGAAAAGATAGTTTTTCAGCTATATTCAAGGTAGGGACAAAAAATATAAGGGATAGCGGGTAAAATTAGACTATTCATATTATGAACGTACATTTTTATTTATTCATTATTCTTTATGATTGTACATAAGAATGATTGTGCATTCATAAGGGTATTTATAATTTGTAGTGCATTAGAACAACTTGTTTTGAAATAAATTAATCATAGAAAATTTTTTTTCATTCACACAAGATTTAAAAAGCACGGTATAATAATTTTAAAATAATAAAAGAGTAGGATCACTAAAAGTAAAGTTTGGTGATCCTATGCACAAGTAGTCATCATATTCATGGCTCGCCATGATTTTTCCGGTGTGATGTCTAGAGCTGTTTGACTGCAGCAGACCATTGTATTCTCCGATACGCTCTGGTCAAAGAGTAGTACAGGGCCTCCAAATGATTGGAACATCATTTCTGAAAGCACAAAGAGTAAATACTCTTATTATTAGAATACAGAAATTTCATATAATTTAATTAAGTGAAACAAGTGTACCTACACATTTTTAAATTTCTTTGCTGAGATAGTTTTTATGCAAACTGTGGGAGTGAGAGATCATTTATTTTAGCCTTTATACGTTATAAATGAATAAATTACGGTGGAGCTATCTGTTTTTACCTATTTATTCTCTATGTAACCAAATGGTAGAGAATCGTGATTTTTAATTAGCCTTCTTTGAGTGTAAACAGGTTTACAGGTTTTATGCTCATCTTTCGTGACTACTTGGTGATATTCAGTTCTACGAATAGCTCTATAATTTAAATTAATCGGGGAAGACTTATTAACCATAAGATCACAAACAGAGTCAAAGTTTATGACTTGGGAATTTTTATAATATAGAGTAATACCTTTCACTTTGCAAAGAAGGTGCTGATTACCATCTGGTGACCGTACTTTAAAAGCATAAAATTTGGGCCACCCGAGACAAAAGTTTCGATATAGCTTCTCGAACCATAAACTTTGAGCTTATCCATCATGTTGCCTAGCAAACATCCTGAAGCTGGTGTATATTCACCTGACTCGTTATTACTAGCAAAAATGACACAATCCGTATCAAAATAGATAACAAGACGATCTAGTTTTTTCATGTAAAAATACAATTTTAAACGAGCCTGAGCTGTTGTGTCTGCGGCTATCACTACGTTGGTAATAGGACATGGGGCTACAGCTTCGTCCTTATACATCCAAGATGCATAAATATTTTCCTGGTCTACTGGTAAGATATTTGTAAGAACTTTATCTGGACTTTCAATAATGTCAATTGAAGCCCTCTGTGTATCTAATATTTCTGTTTTCGGCCTATTTTGACGTTGTCTAAATTTACCCCAAAAAGAATTTAAATAAAGCTTAGCCAGTGATCGTAAACCAGGATTTTTTTATGTTTTCCGGATCGAGCTTTATATGCTCTAAATCTAAAATTTGTTTTACATATGCTTTTTTACTCTCGTCAGTAGTACAATCTAAAGGATATCCACTGGTTTCACGTTTTAACTTGAAAAATCTATTCACGTATTGTACAAACAGACCACCGATCTTTGAGTAAGGGCCATACTGAGTTGTCACATATTGCCAAATCTCAATAATCGATGTCATTTTGTAGCCATTTTCGACAGCTACTTTAAGTTCTTTAGAAACCCTATTGTGTCAGACTTTATATCATTTTTCCTAAAAACTACTGATCAAACTGAAGCAATGGTGACACTTTTAACAAAATGATCAACATTAGTAACTTTGATGAATAATTCTCGGAAGGCTAGGCAAGCAGTACGAAGAATATCAACGTGATTTATATAGTAAGTTCTAATTTCATTTACGAAATTAAAAATATAATTAGTTTTAGTCAATTCTTCGTACCACTTGTAAAATTCTTAACGCTCCTCTAAGGACATTGTATCTGGGCAGTAAAAATGTATATCGGGTAATTCACCTACATATAACTCATTCTATGGTGTATTGAAGAGGTGCAGAAATGTACCTTTTTTTGCCTCTTATAAACCGAAGGCTGCCGGCATAGCTCTAACGGTTTATTAGTACCTCTATTATTAATGAGTTCTCTAAGAATGAATTGAGCATCGAAACCTTTCGCATTGTGTTCTATGCATACGGTCCTTATCAAAATGCTTCAAATCACGAATAGCGAACTCAGTGAACTGAGATACAGGATCTTTATCGAAAATATACTGACGTAACCACACTATTGACATTTTACGTTAGGATCAGGATCGTTCATACAATCTTCACAAACCTGCTGCGCTACACATAGATTAGGTTTATGAATATTGGTTGATTCGTCACCTTTGGCCTTTTCACACTGATGTGTTTCAAAGTGATGGAAAATGTATGCCACCTTTTTAGTTTTCGACTGTCCTCTTTAATCTTTTTTAATTTCCAAGGGTGTCATAAATCAAAAATGATTAAGTGGGCAAAGTTTTTTACATGTCATACAATCAGAGAAACTACATTAATGTACTACCCCTTTCTTGGTTTTCTCAGAGTTAAGTAACTTTGAACAACCATTGCATATTTGTAATAGAGCACAAATACTTTTGCCTGTAGAGTGTGAATTGGAAATTAAATGTTTCCTGAAACAATCGACTGCATAAAAATACCGTCGACAGTCTCCACATTTAATATTATTATTTTTTTATTTATATCAGCATTGACCTTATATGACGGCGAACTAAAACACGCATCACATTTCATTATGCATCTGTGATCAGTTTGTTTAAAATAAGCCTTATTACAATGTACACAAAACTTCTTTGCTGCGCCAGTCCCGATTAAATTTAGTATAGCACTATAATGGAAATTTAGAGAAACTTCATAAAGTAAATAAATATTGTGTTTGATCTCACTACCTATATTCGTGACTTCTAAACTACCCTCGTAAATAGCCTTATCCCGCCCTTTCCCGAAATCTTTGTAATTAAAAACTGTCATTGCAATCTGAGCTTTTGCCAGATATTTCTGATATGCAATTAGCTCAGGCTTTTTTTTGTATAAACTGATTTTTTAAAAACTTTGCTAGTTAGCGTCACATGGCCTTTTCCTGCTATTACACTCACGCCTATGATCTCTACTACAAAAGTGGCATGAATATAAAAACTTATGGCACTTTGAACTACTGATTCTACTAATTTCCAAAAGTCTTCGAAATGCAGATCTTTAAGGGGTAAAAATGCTTTCCAGGCAACTCCTTTGCCAAATCCATCTGATCCAAACACAATACCCACTATATCACTTCCCTTGCAACACGAGACTATATAATTTTATAACTCTAAAAAGGCTCATTCCAACCAAAGAACCGGATTATTCTCCCCAGGGGGTACATTTTTGAAAGTTTATTTCCGTCCATTTGTGTCGAATTTTCTTACATATTGGTTAGTTTTATTTTTTTTTATTATAAAGGGGGCTACAATGTCTCTCTAATTCCTACCTTGTGGTTGAGCATCATGTAATTCTTCCGACAGACTTTCGACAGCTTCATTAGCCATCGACTGGCCATGAGAGTCATGTGCTGTGGGAGATAAGCTAACCTCCATAGCTCTGGATGGGCCTGCAATCGCACTAATGTCTGCAACTGCTGTAACATCAATTGGGCTCAGCTACCTATTTGACTCTTCTTGAGTCAATAATGTGTTTTTCACACAATTATGAACTTCTAAAAAAAGGATCATTTAGAAATCATTCATTCTTTATAGACCGAAGTTTTGCAACATGAGTTATGTATATATTCGTATAATTCACATTACCTTTTCTTTTTAATTCAGATCGAGATTCGTTTATTTTTTGCGCATTTTCTCCTCCTTTTGTACTTCCTGAAGAGCTTTTCTTTGTTTCTTCTGGACATCCTAGAGATTTCCCTTTGTAACCATCTTTGCCCTGTATTCATCCTTTGAGCTATTGCCAATCAATCTTGCTTTGCCAGCTCTCTGTTTATATTCTCATTTTTCAATTTACGCTCCTCTTATAAATTTTCCTCTCTATTTTGTGAAATTTTCTTTAATCTGATTTCCCTTTCTTTTCCCATTTTAATTTATAATTTTTTCTATTACTATATTACTGTCTATTTTTTTTATAAGATTTTTTAGTGACTCTAGGATCTCGTGCTACACTTCCTTCACCAAACATAAACTCTTATGAGCGTTTTTGCTTCTTTGAACACACCGCTTTTACCATTGAATAAAAAGGGTCCATCTTTTTTCTTAATTCTACAAGTTTTTCTTTTGAATCTGCCTTCATCTGATTACTAATTCTTTTATAATGTACCACATCGGCATCCAAAGATTTTCTGGATTTATTGCTCTGAATTTCAGCTTTAATAAAGAGAGAAGCGAAAATCAGCATCCATACACACTATTTATGAATATTCACTTTTATAAAAATGTAATAATAAAAAATTAAAAAGAGTTTTACTTACCAATGACAGTTTGTATATTATTTGTTGTAGAGTTCGTCTCTCTCTCTGCATTTTCAAATATTTTCTCAATGTCATCAGTAAAGGTAAAGGCAGTCTGTCATATTCTCTCTGGTGAGTAATCGCTTCCTGGTTAGTTTCATTATCCATTGACATTATTGATGTTTATTGTACATCCAAACTGATAACTTTAATCGACACTGACAAAACTCCTCACAGAACACAGTTGCATTTATCATACTCAACAATTGTACGAAATGGACTGTGAAAAACTAATGACTGTTAACCATGCTTTACGTTGGAGCATATAGTTAAGAATAAGCTTCATCCGAAAATGAAAACCTTTGGAAAAATGTTACGGAAAAACACTCTTAGATGTGACCCTCTCACTATAACTATAGCACTCCAGCTCTTCTACCGAAAAAAGATCTAATCCCCCTTCAGATCTATAAGTTGTGACATATACTCAAAAACTAATGTCGATCCTAGAATGGGGGTTCGCTGAGAAATTGATACAGGAAAACATTAATTGTCATAGCACCGTCACTGCTTTTATATTTTGAAAATCTTTTTTACATGATCTTTAGACCGTTAACCCCGTAATTTATTTTCTGCTTTACACACATTGTCATTATCGATGATTTGGTTTTCTTTATGAAAGTTTCATTGTGATTTTAGAATAACAATGAAAATTGTAAACATTTTCTTCCATCAGAGAGCTGATTATATAGTAACATTCAATTTATATTAGTCATACTCATGAGTGTAAAAGAGACACTCTTATATATCTTCCAGTGTTTCACTAACACTCACACTTCCCTATGACAAGTATGTATTTGACCTATATGAAAACTAGCGCAAAACGATATTTAAACCCTCCTATTTTTTATTTCAACCCAATGATATTTTGAAGCAGTACCTACAATGTCACAAACTATGACTGCTGTTAAAAAAGGAACTGAAATTTCCTCTTTCACTGCTACTACTTCCACTGCTGTAGATACAAAATGAGTTCACATGACGGAAGTGGCTGGATTACGCAAGAAGAACAAACATCTTATTTTCACTACGCTGTATGCACTCAATATGCCATGCAATAAAACCGCTATTGTTGGTCTTGAAGTGCAGTCAGATGGAAGTTTTCAACCTATTGTAAAAATTGTGTCCAACAAACTACAAGGGGCAACATTTGGGGCTACAGCATCGTCTAAATTACAAGAACAGTTTAAATTCATAAGTGCCTATTTTAAATCTGAGGGCTATTCAATGTCAGAACCGGAACCACTCGATATTAATGACTACATAGTGAAGTTCATGACATTCTATGGTGAAAAGACTATTTTTTTTACAAAACACCTGTTTTTGAGGGTGATTGTAAAGACACTGAGAAAGGCGAAAATTCTTGTAAAAACAAGAAGCAAAAAGTTTTTGTTCCTGCAGTGGCTATGTAGAGAGCTAGCCTTATTGGTTTGAATAATATTATGTTGTGTTTGAATGAATATTTTGGGATGCTTCAAGCCTTACGTGTTGTGGTAGAGGATTTTATGTCACGGATTTTAGAATTACTAACTAATCATTGTATTTCTTTAAAGATAGTCGAACCATCTGAGAATTTTATTTTCGAGTTAATGAACCACGAAAAGTGCGACGAGTTTAAAAATATAATGTATGAATATCTATCTTCGAAATTCAACGTCTATTATATTGATATTATTATTTATTTACCATTGCGTTTTCATTGCGAATTTTTTTTAATGCAACTCTTTTTGGTTAAAGATTAATGTCTTCTTTTTTGAAAATTTGGCGATTCACTTTAAATTTCTTATTTTTAGGTTAAATATTCAACTATTTAGTTAAAAGTTAAACTATTCGGTTGTAAATGGATCTTAGACCGAAAAATTTAATTTATAAAAGGTCGTCCAACCTTTAAACAATTAGAGAAATGTTCAACAAAAAAGATTAATTTTTAACCAAAGAGAGAAAGACTTTTCAACAAAAGAATTAAATTTTCAACTGAAATGAAATTTTAAACAAAATAATTGAGTTATCCAGAAAGCAGCTTTGACAAAAGAGAATTCACAACTACCAAATTACAGTTGGACATGTATATATGCATATATGCATATATTATCAAGTGCAAAGCTCTATTACGAACAAAGAAAAAAGAAAAATAACTAAAAAACGGTTAAGTTTTAAATAAAAAAATACAAGTTTGAAAAAATAGTTTAATTTTCAACTAAAAGGGATACATTTTCATTTTGTTCATGTTCAGTAAGAAAATCAAATCTCTACTCAAACAGATGAGTTTTCAACCAAGAAACAATTTTAGTAAAAATAGAAAAAAAATTTAACTAAATCGTTAAACATTTTCAATAAAAATTAAAAAGAAAACTGTTCCCTTATAGTTTAAAAATCATGTAATTACTTAAAAATTCATCTTTTTTGTAAAACATTAATCTTATTGGTTAAAAATTAATCTTTTGAACATAGAATTTTTTTATGACGAAAAAATAGTTCTCTTAAAATTTAATCTAAAAACAACATAGTTCCCTTCTTGCTCTATTCAGCGAATTGAAGTTCACACCCTACCTAATTTTAAATGGATTCGATCTCCTTTGAAATAATTCTTCTAACGCTGTTTTTTTGCTGAAAATTAATTTCTTTTTAACAGAAAATTCAACTATGAGATGTTTGTTAAAAAAGTAATTTTTAAACATTAAATTGTAATCTTTTTTAGTTAAAAAACTAATTGGTTGAAAATTTTCACATTTTGTTAAAAATTCGTCTTTTTTAGTAGAAAATTAATGTACTTGTTTGAAAATTCTTTTTGCTGATTAATGATTCCACCATTTTTCTGACAATTCTTTTATTTTTCAAAATTAATTTATTAAAGTGAAAATTCCACTTTTCATTTTTGGTTAAAAATTCATTGATATTTTTAATTGCAAAATATTATGGTAAAAAACTCAGCTACTTTCTTTAATTGCACTTCCTTAAGTTGAAAATAATTTTTATAACTAAAAACTAAACTATCCCATTTTTCGTTGAATATTAAGTTCATAATTGAAGCTTCATCTGTTTCAGTTCAAAATGAACCTTTTTGGTAAAAAATTCAACTATTTTCTTCAAATTTCTTTTTTTTTATTCATTTCTATAATGGTAAAATATAATTAGATTACTTTTGGTTGAAAAATGATATTTTTTAGATAAAAATCGTATATTTGTTTAAAACTTTCTAGATTTTGTACAAAATTCGTAATTTTTTTTGGAAAAGCAATATTCTTGGTTGAGAATTAATATTTTTCATTAAGCATTAAGTTATTAAAAAAATCCTTTTCAGTTTGTCAAAGACCATCTTCTTTTAAAGGAATTTCGATTCTACTATTTTTGGTTGAAAATTGATATTTTAAATTGAAAATTGACCTTTTGTACTTAATAATTCAATTTTTTAAATTTTTCTGTTTTGGTAGAAAATTAATCCTTTTGCTGTGAAATCGACCTTTTTTCGTTAAAGATTGAACTAGTTGGAAACAAATTTATCTGCTTTAATTCAGCATTTAGAAATTCAGAATTTTGTTGAAAAATCGTCGTTTTTGGTAGAAAAATAAACTTCTTGATTGAAATTTCATCTTTTTTGGAGGATTCTATTATGATATGAAAAATTCGTTTTTTGGTAAAAAATTAATTTATTTAAGAGAAAAGTCGATGATAACATTTTTGATGAAAAAAATGATATTAAAAAAATTTATCTCTTTTTATTAAAAATATAATTTTTTTGAAACGGTCTTTTCAAACAGGGAAATTAATCTTCGCGGTTGAAAATTCATCTGCTTCATTGAGGGTTCAAGTATTACTTTTTTGAAAATTCCTTCATTGTTAGGCAACAATTAATTTATGTAAAATAAAATTGAATTATATCATTTTTGTAGAGAATTGATATTTGAAATAAAAAATTTATCCTTTTTAGTTGAAAATTCAACCATTTGTTTGAAAATGAACATATTTCGTTGAAAATTCGTGTTTTTGGTAGAAAATTAGTCTTCTTGGATGAAAATGCATCTTTCTGAGTAAGAGCAAAACTATTAAGTTTTACATTCTTTTCTTTAAATGAAAGTCTTTAACTAAAAATTTAACTATCCCAATTTCGGTAACACATTGCAATTTTAAATTACAAATTGATATTTTTGTGTTGAAAAATCAATTATTTTACTAAAAATTAAACTGCACAATTTTAGGATGAAAAAGTATATTTATAATTGAAAACTAATTTTTTTAGTTGCATTTTTTTAGTCACATGATTTACTATTACAAAATCTTTGTATTGAACATTAACTTTTATATACTAAAAACCAAATTATTCTATTTTGTTTGAAACTTGATCATTTGTATTGAAACTTTGTATTGATTAAAATAGTTTCTGTTTTCTCACAAACAATTTTATAAATTTAAATGAAATTTTTGAGAAATTTGTATGAAAAATTTCACTAATTTTCAATGTATTTCAAACACGGAGTATTTGTTTCATATTAAGAAAAATGGGTGATGCTTAACTTTTGTAAAGTTTTTGTAGTACATTTTTGTAACTTTTCATAGCAAAAAATAATATTTTATAGATTTTTGTAGATATACGGATGATTTACATTAAAGTGGAAAAAATTATTTAATTATGCGACCAGCAGTTCGCTCATGTATTCTAAAATTAATTCCTAACCTCTAAATCTCAAAAAGTTGTTATCGCATTTTACACCAGGAATGGAATTTAATAAGAAAACTTATAACAAATTCTATGCTTCATAGGAATATTACTTAATATTAATGTTTATATTTGTAACAAATAATAGCTTAAACATTAACTTGCAATTAAAAATATTCTTACCCTACCGACCCAGTGGCCACAAAATTTAGCGACATCTTTACGACATATTTACGACAACTTTACGACATCCTATGTCTATGTCGTTAAGGTGTCTTAACGATATAGTAAATAAGTCGTATGATCTAACGACGTCTTTACGATATCGTAAAGACACCGAAACGACATGGACATAGGATGTCGTAAAGTTGTCGTAAAGATATCGTAACGATGTCCCAAAGACTTCGCCAAATTTTGTGCCCACTGGGGACAGAAATCTCAGAGTATATGCTAAAGATTTTGTACGGAATAGTTAAATTAAAAACTTACAATGGATGAATTTGTGACCAAAATATAAAATAATTAAATGTTCAGATAAATAGTTAATTTTAAATATATAATTTCAATTTATACCAAAATGATTAAATTCTTAACAAACAAGTGTATTTTTGAAAAAAATCATTTAATTTTCTTAGAAACTGTTGCGCTTTTGAGACGACGAATCGAGAAGACAAATTTTTCACAAAACCGTTTAACTTTCATAAAAAAATTGATTTTGGCGAGACCCATACAAAATGTCTTCTTAATATGGGGTATACGCGTCGAGGCTTACATGTATTTAGAACTTAAATGTTAACCGAATGGCACATTGGCAGGGGTAAAGCCGTTTTACAGGGGCATTTTCAAATTTCGCGGTTTTAAAGTTACATTCGGTCAAGTCCGTGCATATTCGAATCAAGTTTATCAAAGTTTTTATAGTTGCGTTCAAAACTTCAAATGGACACAAGGTTAAAAAATAGGTTATGTTGTATGGTAATTAAAAATAATAAAAGTGCTGAATTAAAAATAAGTGATAGCTGTGGACTTAGACCTGTGGACTGTGGCATAAAAACGTATGTTATGAATAGATAGAATAAAGTAATTAAAATATTACATGTTAAAATTTTTAATTGACATTACCTATATTTACTTATAGTTATTAGGCCAAAAAGGTTAATCTGAAGATAACCTCGAAATAATGATAGACTGGCGCGTCATGTTTATTATACTTTCGATTAATTATTCTTTACCAAATAAATGCTTTTTGGGTTTGCATCTTTATTACTGGCAGTACTAGCAGTAAAAATTTTAACAATAATTATTTATAAATTATTTTAATAAGTTGCGCATTAATTATGAATGTAATAATTGATTTCCATTGTTTTTTTTCACATATCGATCCTGGACGAAATACGCATCAGGAAATGCAAATGGAATTGATGAATTTTAACTGGTGCATTTCAATCAAAATTATTGAAAAATCGTTATGTCTGGACCTCATCCCAAGACTGTGGATAGATCAGTCTAAACTAGTTTTACGTCATTTTGTTGGTATAGATAAATAAAAAAAAAACTCGAAGCAATTTAACTTGGATGAGTTTTAATTAATAAAGTCTTCAGGTTTTTTTTTTTTTATTTTAGACAATATTTTCTCTGGACGTCATCTCAAAACTTGGTTTTATCAACCACAAAAATAAATGAGAGACTCGTTGTTGATAGGAGTAAAACAGGAATAAATCTGAAAGCGTCATTTTAGCCCCGAATGTTTATTACAATTTTTTCAGAAAATTTTCTATTTTTTAAATTGCTATCTTTGCATGTTATTTCCAAATTGGCATTGGATCAGCCCCTACAACTTATTCTAAGTAATTGTCATGGAATAGCTTTTAAAAAAAAATCTCGAAGCAGTTTAACTTGCCCGAATTTTAATTAATGAAGTGTTCAGGGAGTTATTTTATTTTAGAAAATATTTTCCCTAGACGTCATTACAAAATTTGGTTTAATCAACCCATAATAAATATAGGACAACAACCAACTTAGAAGATAACATCTGAAATAAGATTTACGGAATTAGTGTCTTCATTTCTAACAGCTTAATTAACACTTGGACGAGACCTCAAAGAAATAAACTGAAATAATATTTCGAGTAGCTTTAATTACACATAAAGATTTTTATTTTATAACAGCAAACCAATGATGTATGAATTCAATTTTTAGACCTAATACAATAGATAATTATAGAGAAATTTCTGAAAAAATTGGAATAAAAATTATGGCATAAAATGTCGCTTTTAGATTTATTGCTAATCCACTCCTGTCACCAACGAGTCTCTAATTTATTTGAGTGGTTGATTAAAACAAATTTCGAGATAATGAATTATTAATAATTAATTATTATTAAAGTATTAATATGTAATTTTTTTATTTTTACTGTCCCGCTGTTAGTAATATACATACCAAATCACAAAACATTTATTTGGTAAAGAATAATTAATCGTAAGTGTAATAAGCATGTCGGGCCGGTCTGCAATTATTTTAGGATCATGTTCAAATTCATTCTTTTGTCCTAATCGCTGCAAATAAATATAGATAATGTCAATTTATAGTTTTCGCATGTAACGTTTCATTCACTTTATTTTAAACATATCCCGTATATTCATAACATACCCTGTTTCGATCGCAATTAAGCGTTAAATACAATTACCTCTTTGCCCACTGAAAGCGCAGAATATTATTACTATTTTACAGTATTTGTTACTTAGCAGACATTCCATAATGTTCTTGGCTCAGAAAAAAATTGACGTTTACTTCTCAGTCCACATATCTCACTTCATTATTAAATCAACAATTTTACAATTTTGGTAATTGCTACATAACGTAACCTATATTTTTTTGACACTTGTATTCATTTGAAAATACGAACGCAGCTGTGAAAACTGTGATAAACTTGATCCGAAGATACACGGATTTGACCAAATGGGTTATCCGAAAGAAATTTTAAAACCGCGAAATTAAACAAAGCCCCTGTAGAATGGCTTCTCCTCTGCCGTTGTGCAATTCAGGTAGTATTGAAGTTCTCTATGTACGTAAGCCCCAGCGTGTACATGCAATATGAACGGGAATTTTCCAAAAATATTGGATTAAATAAATAAGATAGATTGCATGAAAACAAAGTTTCGTGAGTTTTATGCAGTTTTATGTGGGATATATTTTGTAACTTTACATTGTTTACTTAATAGATCGGGATTCGGGAGCCTGTTTTTAATAGCTGCGTATTCGGTTGACCTGATTACACAGTAGGTCTTGATTTTCGCATTATCTGGGGCTGGTCGGCAGTTTTCCGCAGCACCAGCTTATGATGATACTGTAAAAAAACAAAGATCTAAAAGTACACTTATTTAACCACGAGTAAAATAATTTAGTTTCATACCAAGCGCTTTCAATCTCTAGAAATCTATCGAAATAAACAAATGTGATATGTTTCACTATTTTTTTTAATCTTTATAATTATTTATTTAAAATTCCTTGAAAAGTTTTTAAATGTCTATATATCATAACATCCTTTGACGTATACCTATAGGCTTTTTCAAATTATTATATTAACTGACGTCTAAAAATACTGAAATTCGTATTTCTTTTATTATCATTTTCTCTTTTTTTTGAGAATATTAATTCTTAGGATTCGCAAGATTTTATAGGCTCCCTCCACCCGAAAAATTTTAAATAATGAATAGACGTGCTGGAATGATTTAAGAATATTTTATTAAGTTGTATATTCTCTACCAGATAGAAAAAATTAATTTGTTAATGCAATATTCACAAAATCGGATACAAATATTTTCTACTCTATTTTCTAAATTTACGTTACCATTAAGACTATTTTCAATTTTTAAAATGGGTTTGAGGTCTTAAATATTTCCACCTTGAAATTTTTCAAGTATTTTTCTGTGGCGCTACCTATTTAATTGGTATTTTGGAAGCCCGTGGGCAATTAAACCTATATCTTAATATGGTGATTTCAGCTGTACGTACTTCCTTTTTTGGGTGACTCGCGGCGGTTGGTTTGTTTTAATTGGCCCTATTTTCGAATTCTGGTATTGGTATTGCCGTCCTTTTTCAATTCCTTCCAAAGGTTGACCCGTCAACCCTCCTGAAGATAGATTTTTCTGAAGAGACGTAAAATCATGAAGAATAGACGTAAGGAGAATTAACAATCTCACCAAAATGGGCACATTTTTGTCGTTTAATAATGGTTGCAATTCTTCCCTAAAACGGCGCTAATATGTCACATGTAGAAATCCCGCGATCTGTTAAAATTTTGTCATGGCCACACGTTAATATGAATAGCAGCGAATTCTACATGTGTTATACAACCCTGTGGGCACAAAGTCTGGCGACATCTTCACGACATCGTTACGATATCTCTACGACAACGTTAAGGCATCTTATGCCCATGTCGTTAAGGTGTCTTTACAATATTGTAAATAAGTCGTATCATCTGACGATGTCTTTACGATATCGCAAAGACAGCGGAACGACATGGACATAGGATGTCGTAAAAATATTGTAAATATGTCGTAACGATGTCGTAAAGAGGTCGGCAAATTTTGTGCCCTCTGGGTAGTGCCCCGCTCCAGAAGCTTTAGCGAAACTGACAGAAAATTGATTTTTCTTGGTAAAGACGATGTACAGAACAAAATATATATTTACTTTTTCCATAGTATAAACATCTGCTGCAGCTTCTCCAGGGCTAACACTCGGTTTTGATTCTGTAAAAAAGAAATAAAGGGTTCCCAGTGGGCACAAAGTTTGGCGACGTCTTTACTACGTCGTTATGACATCTTTACGACAACTTTACGACATCATGTGTCTATGTCGTTAAGGTGTCTTTACGATTATGTAAATAAGTCGTATGATCTGACGATGTATTTACGATATCGCAGACACCTTAACGACATGGACATAGGATGTCGTAAAGATGTCGTAAATATGTCGTAAGGATGTCATAAAGATGATGTAACGGTGTCGTAAAGATGTCGTAAAGACGTCGCCAAATTTTGTGCCCACTGGGTTGTGACTTTTTTGCATGTGCATTGAGAAAATGAAAAGCGCCCACATATTACGTGACGCTACTTTCAGTGATTCTAGGCTTACCCCTTCCTTTTGTGACAATTCGTGAAATTTTAGTACCCCCCCCAACCTGTCCCCCACCATTATATTTCACTTACTAAAAAAGCTGGACCCCTTTCTATTTTTAAAAATTAAATATAAGTATGATAACCAAGTAATGAGTAAAGAATTTTCGATATTTGTATTATTAAAGAAATTCTTCAGACATTTTCATCACAATCTTATTACAGCAGGTATTAGAGTTGTGTAAAATTTGATATTTGCTATTATTCACTTTTTGTTTTCATCGCAGAAAATAAAAAAAACAATAATTTGTTTTGGAAAATGACAAAAGTTGCAAAAACTTTTTATTTAACTAATGAAATCCAATGCATGTTATGAACTGTAATAATATACATATATGAAAATGATATACATATTCAGGGACGAAATCGACTATATCGAGTAATCAAGATATATGATTAAAATTTGCTCGTTAAATAAGAAGGAGCTTTAACAAAAGAGAATTCACAATCACCAAATTAGTTTTGTCGATGCTTTGATCGGTAATCTTAAAAACTTGAGACTGAAGCTATTCATACATTTTGTCGAAAAAGTCTTTTTTTTACAAAATTAATCTTTTAGGTTAAAAATTCAACTATGTGGTGCAAAAAAAAAATTTTTTTGCTTAGTGGTACATTAATTTAGTTACAAGTTTTTTATTTTATTTTTAGCTTTAAAATTGATCCTTGGTGGATTGATCCCTGATGGAAAATTAATTATTTCAACTGAAAATATGATTTTTTATTTTTGGTTATAAAATCATCTTTTCGGCATGAAAACTAGACTATTTTCCTGAAAATTTATTTATTTTACGTATGCCTTAGGCAATCTATGGATGATTCCTTATCATTCTGTATGACTTTTATCGCTTAAAGTGTTTAAAATATATTTAGAACAGAATATTTGTCTACTTTAACACTATTCTTTTTCTAAGTGTAAGGTTGTTTTTCATTCTAAACGGAAAATTCAGAACGACAAGGAAAATTAAGAATGAAGCATTTTTCACAAATATGATAACTCGATGCAAATCTTTAAAAATCTCAATTATGTCAAACAAATTTAAAACTTTTAGAAATTAATCATTTAAAAATTGCTACTTATACCTTTCAAAGACGAAAAATTACAATTTAAATTGCGAAAGGAAACGTATAAAAGGCTGGGATACATACACAAAACATTAATTTGTAATAGTTACATTTTTATCTGCTTTGGTTTAATGGAACGCATTTTTTAACTTTTTAATTTCAAATCGTTTGATTTAAAACACTGCTCTTTAAATCAATGCTTATTCTTTAAACTTTCCTAGAAAATATTTAGAAATTTTTATTAAATTCTTCTTTTAATTCCCCCTTCTACCTCAAATGAAACCTTCATCGAACTGTTAAAATTTCAGTTTTTTATATTTTCTTAGCTATATATTATATAGTTCAATTATTTAAAAATGTCAATCCTTCTCGAAAAAAAGGCGTGACACGAAAATCTTAAAAGCACTGTTGTCACTTTTTCGCAATGCTGATTGGGTAATTTAAAAAAATCGATGGAAAGAATCTTAGATTAAAAAAAGACTTTTTTTAAATAGTTGAAATTTCAATCAAACTCAAGGATCTTAGATTCAATAAAATGTATTATCAACAAAAAATATAATAGTTTATAACTTCATAAAAAATATTTGATTTAAAAACAGTTGAATCATCCTGCGTAGAAAAATTGAGAAAAATTTTAAAAAAGATGAAAATGTTTAGAAAAAAGAAAAGAAACAAATTATTTTCGTAGACAATAATAAAAAAGTGAAATGAAAAATGAGGAGGCAAACAACCAAATCCTCTTGCTTTTTTTATTTATTTTCACTTTTTTATTTTTATTATTATCAAATCACAATGAAAAAGCATTTTTGAAAAATAATCATTAACATTTCAGCAGTGATACAGCAATCGTGTCAAGACAAAAAAATTTGAGCATGCTGAAACAGCAACGAAACTATGATGCCTGAAAAGTAAATATCAAGATCAATGTACTAATAATAATAAAATTATTGTAAGAAGTCCGGTTAAATTACGCATAGTTTCAATATTTATTCATGTAAAATTCTATTGTTACATTTGCAATCCAAATACTAAATTTTCAAACAAAAAAGATCATTTTTAACAACATAGTTTAATTTTCAGAGAAACTCATGAATCTTTGATAAAAGAAATGTATAATCAAGAAAAAGTATAATACTTGATAATTCCATAAAAAATATTTTTAAAAATTTAAATAAAAATAAAAATATATGGATTTTCTCTGCAAACAATCAAATTTTCGATTACAAAAAAACGGGCTTTAAGGAAAATAAATGAATTTTCACCTGAAAAGAAAGAATTTTCTAGCAAATATGGAATAACTACATTTTTAGTAAAAAAAATTATCAATTTTTTATCATCTATTTTTCATTTTGTATTTATATCGCTGTATTCAGATAAGTAACTTTTTTACCAAAGAAATAAAATTTTGTAAGAAAATAGTTCAATTTGCAAGTAAAGAAGTGATTAAGTTTCTTTGAAAAAATATCAATTTTCGACATAAAATGAAATAGTTAAATTTTTAATAACAAAAATTAATTTTCAATTAAAAAAAAAATAGTCTTTATCCAACAACATGAAGTTTTATTTAAAAAATTAAGTTTCTACAAAAAATAAATAATTTTTAATAAATTACATTAGTTTTCAACCAGAAATTATAATGTTTAATGGACTTTTTTGCCTAATGATTAAATTTTAAACCAAAAAGGTTCATTTTTGATCAAGAACGAGATAAACTTTCTATAAGATGAATACATTTTAAACTAACAAATGAATTTTTAAACAAAAAGATGAAATGTTTTTAAAAAAAATTGACGAAATACAAGAATTTTCAAACAAACTTTGTGTATTAAAACTTAAATTTCAAAAATAAGAAATTTTCAATTTGTAATGGACTTCTCAACCTAACAATAAAATTTTCTAACAAAAAGTTAAAGTTTCTAGCTAGAAAAAGACAAGTTTCTAAAGCCTTCCTGTAGAAAAACAATTTTGTTAATTAAAATTTCATTGCACTTTGTTTCGTTTTTCGAAACACTTAATTTTCTGATTTTTTATGTTTTTTTTTAGGATTCAAATATAATATACGCATCCTAGAATAACATGTTTAATAAAAATTTGTACACTTTTTAAAGGACTTTTTTTGATGAACAGCATTTCTTTATTTACTTTTTTTTATGGCTTGAGCCGAGACAGTTAAATTCTTTGAATTTTCTCTACCTAAAAATGGAAAAATGTTACTTTTGTAAAAATCGTTTCAAAATAACCCTTAAAATAGCTTCGAACACTTTTCTCGCTAGAATATTTTTCTTGCGCTTATTTTGAAATGATTTTTAACCATCAGGATACTTTCCCTAAGTTTATTTTGAATTAATTTCCGACCACAGTACGATAATAAAAAATCTAATGAATTTTTAGTTGCCACTAATATTTTTTCATTGTATTGATCATGTCGGAAATGACTTAACAAAACAACTGGAATACTTACGCTAACAGAAGAAGTTCCTAAATTTATTTTAAGGATTGCTTAAAAATCATTGGGAAAAAATATAGAGGGATACATTGACTATACTTTTTATGATTTCCTTTAATTTTGAAATTTTGATTGAAATAATGTAGTCAATCCCAAGTCGCAGTGAATACATGACGAGCAGAAAAAGGTTATTTGAAAAGTGATTAGAGTAAAATAAAATTATTCCGGGGTTTGAACAATTCTTTTGTTTTCATTGCGAACCAGGAACTTGTAAAAACGTTTATTGGTGCAGGTGACGAAATATGGTCCCACATAAACTGCCTTCATATTTGTTCAATAAAGAAAAACATTTTACACAATCATCTTTGATTAGAAGTAATTGTTTTGCGTCAAAGATAAATATTAATTTTTGAGACTCATGAAAGTCAAACAATTTAGGGAGAAATATTTAAAACATTAACAAAAATTAATTTCCATTCCTGACTTCAAAATTTTTCATAAAAAAGTAACTTTGTTCTAAACTGGTTAAGAAACATACTGAACTGATGGGAGTAAAACTGACTCCGGATTTGGTTTCCGCCTCCTAAAAAACATATAGGTAATGAAGGTCACTGAAACCGAATTCGGGTCAGTTTGGCACGATTAGTTCAGGATCAAAGTAAATTGAAGGTCAAAACGTTCTTGTGGTTGCTAAATCAGAATACAGGCTTAGTTTGACCCCTAACCGGTTAGGATCAAGGTCGCTAAATCCGAATCCGAAGTCGTTTTATTCCACCGGCTCGGAATAAAGAACATCCCGCGTTCAAAACTAAGAAAACCATTGAATCAAACTTATCGGATCGACTGAACCACGGATTTAGATTAAGCGACTTCAAAAGCGACCTGCACCTCAAGCGACCTCCAAAACGTCTAAGAGTTTTAGTGTTCGCCCATCAAATGGTTCTCTCAATTTTGACCTTTAATTGATCTTGATCTTTACCTGTTAGGGCTAAAATAACCCTAGATCGGATTCAGCGACCTTACAAACCTGTGGGTATTGTACATCAGCTCCAGTTGCAAATTTTTTTGTGGGGACTGTGTATTTTATATAGCAGGCGAAATATAAGATTGCTTGTCGTCTTTTGAGTTCAAGAAGTGTGAAAAAATAGAGATTAAAGTTGAAATAATCTTTTCTGGTTGATAATTAATGTATTTTGTTCAAAATTAGTGCCTTTTGGTAGAAAATTTTTTGTTTGTTTGAAAATTTATCCATAAATAGTTGTTTTTTTTTTAATTTGTTTTTAGTAGCTTTCTCAAAATATAATTCTAAGAACTTTTTATTTTTAATCCAATCTTTTAGGGTTCCTTCAAGGATGCGAGAGAAGTTTTGATATTTTAAAAGGTACTCTTGCGTAATTAGTGGATGTTCTCCTTAAGTATATTTAATATCATTCTCATATTTTTAGATTTTTTATTTAAAATATTGTATATTATTGCACTCACCAACAAAATCAAACAAGACAACTGCGGTGGTTAGAAGAAGAGTTCCGGCAAAGATCTTCATTTTTTCAATCGGCTGATTTAATTACTAAGCGTAACTGATAAAATTTAACAAAATGACTGCTCGTTATATTGACGATTACTAAGCTCTACCAGGAAAATCTTGACAATAATTTAAATTTGCCTACCGCTCATGAAAGACTAAATCAGACCAAGTTGTAAACGAAAATAAGGTCTTACAATATATAGAGAACCAAATATGATTATTTGATATGTACTTATTAGATTATTACCGCGCTCTTTCCGTATCCACGTTGAAAGTAGCATTTGATAAAAATATAAAAAATGAATTATAGAGTGCCTTTTGTTTGATTTACAACTATTCTAATTTTGCAATAAACAAAAATTATGTTTTAAAAAAACTAAAATTCCTTACGTCATGTAGCAAACATACAATACCTATATTTTATATCAAGCGATTTTTTTAGTTTTTCAGAATTCTGGAAAAAAATAGAGAAAATTCGTACAATTAAAAACAATATTTCAAAGATTTAAGCATTTCGAAAATATTTTAAAAAATAATTTAAAACATTGAGTTATTTTAGAAAATTTCAAGTGAAATGAAAATTTTTGAAAACTTCAAAGCTTTTCAGAAAGTTTGAAAGACTAGAAAACAAATCTTAAGATTCCTGGAAAAAATGTTCAAACACTTTATTGGAAAGAAAATTTATTGTAAAATAAAATTTCAAAAGATTTCGAAAAATTTTTAAATATGTCTAGAATTTAAAAAAAAATCTAATGAGCAATATTTTTAATTTTCTTCGAACTTCTAAAAGTCTTAAATATATATTTTGAAGTTGAATTTTCTAAGATTTATATCATAAAACTTAAAAAACGAATTTCTCTTTTTAGTCAAAAATTAATCTATTTCGTAAAGAATTTATATTTTTCGGTCAAATAATTAAACTGTTTTGTGGATAATTCTTTAACTTTACAGTCTACACAAATACTTTTGAATTTTGTCAAGAATCGCAGAAAAATTATGTTTTTTTTTTTAATTTCAAACAAAAATAGAGTCGAAAAATAAATAGTTATTTAAAATTTTTATTTTGTATTCTAAATTGTTTTCACCTAAAAATAAATATCTAGACGCGCGATTGATGATTCTACTGCATAAAGTAGACAAATTTTTAAATTATTTTTAGTTAAAACTGAAAGTTTTATATTAACGAGCTCAAAGTTCAACTGAATGATGAAATATATATTTTTTTAGTAAAAATGTCAGGTATTTTACATTTTTGGGTTCTTTAAGATAAATACAGTTTTCAAATCAGCATAACTTTCGATCTAATTGAGATGTTCAAGTTTTCTTTCATCACTTGGCTGCAGCTATTGTACGTTTTCGAAATCCGCCGAAAAATTTAAAAAATGGTATAGCCTATTCTGACAACAATAAAAGTCGATTTCTTCAAAAACCTCACAACCTTTGTTTGCTGAATTAGTACACGAGAAATAATGAAAGTTTGCCAGTTTTATGCTGAACAAAATATTTTTCTGTCCAAAACAATTTTTTTTCTAAAAATTTATTTTGCAGATCTTAAAAACCTTTACAAAAAAATGCTTAACTCTATCATGATATCGTTTCAAAAACTCAAATTTTTCCAAAAGGAATTCTTTAGATCACAACCATTATATAAACAGCATAAAAATAAACAAAATGTCTTCTTTGCATGAACAGGAATTTAAAAAAAATTTATCAAATAAAAAAATAGATTATATGGAAATTACTCATATCACGCAGATACATACAATATATAATTTACATTATCTTCGAACTTATTATCAAAAAATTAATTTTGATCGCATAAAAAAGTAAATATAAAGCGTCATATAAAAAATTATCATTTTTTTTGTTGTTGAAAATTTATATGTTTCTATACGAAACTGGTTTTGTTCTTTTATGCTTAAGGCGCTTGAAGCAGAAAATAGGTTTCGCAACTGAAAAACAAAATTGTTTAAAAAATTATTTTTGTAAGTAAATATCAAACACATTCTCAAAAAAAAATCTTCACTCGAATATACTACTCCTTAAAACCATTTAATATTATGTTCAATTCTTAAAACACGATTTTAAAAATATTTTTGGGAAAAATAATTGTACGAAAAAATTCAGTTTGTTTGAAAAATTAAAAAAATTTTCAATATATTCTTTCTATGCACTATACAATCAGAAAAGTAATTTTGTGTGTTTCATTTTATATTATTCTTTGAATTTTTAAGAAAGAAAACTGCTTTAGCAAATGAAAATTGTAAAAAAAATAGACCTTTTCTAATAATTAGAAGTAAAGTATTAAAATTATGTAATTATTCGACAAAAAGTAGCATAGTCTATCAACTAGATAAATAGTGAGTGGACATTTCTGATTCAAATTTCAGATATTTAAAAAGTAATTAATTGTTTGAGTAATCACAAATTGTTTTTAAAAAAATTGCAACTCGAAACAATGACTAACATTCACATTTCAATGAAAAAATAAGCAGATTTATTTTCATTGCGAGCGCCCTATTGAGAGGAAATGCTTCGAAATCTTTCTCGGTGATCGCGGATGCTAAAAGCCGAGTGTAAAGTTCGAGCGCAGTTATGGAGAAGGCGCCCTGTTCAGAGGCGCCCTATTGGTATGCTCTCCTTTAAATTATCTTTGACGAAGATTTAAATTTCTAAGTGACACTTTCTTAGTTTTGCGGTTCAAAAACTTTTCATAAAAATGAATTAAATTGTCTGTATGTAAAAATATAATTTAAGAATAATCGTACAAAAAAATGTAAAATTGTTTCTTTTCACGTTAAAATATAGTACGACTGTGTTCTAGGGAGTTTCGGGATGAACTTTATTTTATAGTGTAAAACTTGAAAAGCATCAGATGAAATTTATGATTAATATTTGATAAACCATTTTCATGCAAGGCGACAAATTCGTGTTCAAGAAAATTGGCTAAAATGTCAAACTGTTATTGGACGGTTTCATTAGCATGGAATTACAATGATATTGTTTTTAATTGAAGCTCTTCAAAATCGAATAATTTAAAAATGAAAACTTTTGACTTGAAACAGTTTATAATAGAAAAAAAACTATTAATTTTACACTTCGAAATTCGTCTCTAAATTGAAAGTGTCAAACAAACAAATCTTCTGAAATACAAAAATTTCAACTTGGTATCACATAACAAAATTAAGATCTACTATTAAAATTGATGAGAGAAATTTATCTAAGATCGAAAATGAAATCCTTCCTTATTTTCACTATTGAAAATAGAACATGTTTTCGACTATAAATCTCCAGAATTGGATTGTTCTGAAAAAAAGGTTAAGTTTAAGCTTAAATTTAAATAATTCTTATCTGATTGTTGTATTATTTTGAATTGATTCTAGGCGCATTGAATTCAAAATTATTTCATTAAAAATCCTTTGAACCGAAAATTTTTTAACAATTAAAATAAGGTTGTATTGTAAACTGAATGTAAAGAAAAATGAAAAACAAACGGAAGCGATTTAGATGCGGCGCGTTTTCAACTGGAGAAGACAAGAGATAGCAATAAACTCGAAATAGAGCTGCCAAACATCACAGCTTCAGATATTTCAGCGGTTTTGGAAAGAGCAAGTTACTCCGAACTTCAGTTTAGGACAAGGTACACATCTTCGAGTACAAGTACCTAACCAGTATCTATCCAGCCTTAGCAAGGTGTTTTCAGAAGATCGTCGAACACTTTATATAATGCCAGGCTTTGTTTTCCAGGGTAAACATCTGTAAACATCAACGAAACTTGCAAATGGGATACATTGATGTCATGCAGGCAATTAACTTTCGTGCCACATGACTGTTTGCTTAAAGCATCAAGAATTTACAAAATCGGTCCACAAATCATTGGCTTTCTAAATCATGCGATGCTGCTTTTGTGTACAAGAATCAAGTATTTCAATCATGTAGAACCAAGGATTACTAAATCAATACGCATCACAACCAGTCTTTTTCAAAGAGACTCCTTCAGTGCACTATGGTTCTGTTTAGGGTTGAGCTTATGAGACAAATACTAAACAACATGTCTTACGGGTTCAGAATACATTATAGTAAAGATGGTCATCAAGTGACCCACCTTCTGCATATAAATTACCTAAAACTATACGCTAGTTCAGAACAGAAACTGCAGCAAATGCTCGATGTAGCACAACAGTTTTCTAATAATATTCGCATTAGGGAACGCAGAGATAGAGAGTCATTTTGAAAATGATATCGAGGAAATGGCTGAATGCGAGCCATATAAATTTCTGGGTATTTTTGAATCCAAAAGTAATTAGCATACGATAGTTAAAAGAGCCTAACAACTGACTTCACTAAAAGACTAAGATTGATTCTGAAGAGTTCTCTGAACTCGACAAAAGAAATCAGGGCAATCAACACCTATGCTATCCCTGTTCTCAAGTACTCCTTTGGGCTCATGAAATGGTCTAACCTCAAGCTTGAAAGGTTAAATGGAATTGTCCACATAGAAAGGACGAAGCACCGAATTCATCACATTAATTACACGATTAAAAGAGTAGCTCTACTACGACATGGAGGGGGTTGGGATATTCTAGATGTCAAAAATTTGTAATATACAGTATATACACTTCAAAGACTATTTCAACAGCCACCGAGTGGTTGGGCTGTACAACACTATCGTTAAAGCGGATCTTGACTATACGCCCTTGAATTTTCCCTTAGAGGAGGTCTTGAATATCAGTGCAGAAACCATGGCAAAATGAGAACTCTCTCTCAGAGAGAGTATAGCACAGGTATAATGATGTGGCAAGTAGTATACATCTACAACTTCCCATAAAGCTAGGACTCTTAACAGAATGGAAAGCTTTCTATAGATAAATAAGTATAGAGAGCTAATGCATGAAGTTGATGAGCTCCTTACTCATTGGGCGGTATTATTGTCTGACATCGATAAGGAGAAGGACACTCGGGAAAGATGAATTCCTATCCATTTAGACGAAGTGAAAAAGATCTATCTCAGGGGAGTAGGACGGGAATGAGAGAAGCTCACTAGATATAGGGAGTGGGTCGCTTCGAAGTTGATGACCTCCTTACTCATTGGGCGGTATTATTGTCTGATATCGATAAGGAGAAGGACACTCGGGAAAGATGAATTCCTATCCATTCAGACAAAGTGAAAAAGATCTATCTCAAGGGAGCCGGACGGGAATGAGAGAAGCTAACTAGAGATAGGGAGTGGATCGCTTCGAAGTTGATGACCTCCTTACTCATTGGGCGGTATAATTGTCTGATATCGATAAGGATTGTATGGTTTGAAAGAAAAACGGTCTAGTCCGGCCATACTTTTTGGTACCATGTTCAGGCTGGTAAGGGGTGCCATATAAATTCTAGGGTATCCATGAGTTATTATAAGATATTTCCAGGCTTGAAGATCATCCATAATTTAGATGTCCATATGACAGGACACAAAGAGATGGCGAGAGGAAAAGTAATTTCGAGGATACCTGATGAGGGAGCGAGAGGCAAAGATGTGGATAAAGGTAGAAGAAGGGACTAAGGTGTCTATCTCATAAGCTAGAAGAAGGTGGCGAGAGGAAGCGTGATCTGGAGACTATTTGATGAGAGAATTAGAGGAAAAATGTGGGTGAATGTTTTTAGTAAATAAACGGAGGCGGGATGAGAGAGGAGGATCAGCGGAGGAAAGAGAGGGTGGGAGATTGGTGAAACAAACTGAAAGATAATTGATATTTTTAGAAATATTGGTTTATTCAGATTGTATTTACCATATTTTAACAATATTTGTCGACAAAAGTTGACTTCGAAAGTAATCGCCCCTGGAGTGTGATGGCGATATAGTTTTGAGAAAGCTATGGAGCCCTTTTGTAGCGGAATCTACGTGGGGGTTGCGTGGAAATCGCAAAGAGTGGGCTGAGCATCAGTGGAGAGATGCGCGCGTCAAGCTTCGCTGGCGCCCTTCTCGCGTTCTTTACTTCTACTCGCTTTGTTGCCTTGCTGACGTCACTACATTGTCTGTCTCTCTTACTGTAAGGTTTAATATTCAGTTGACAGAATTTAAAGACAGTTATCTACTGAATAAATAAACGTAGCCTCCGAGAGTGTTTTTAATCTACCAATAAACAAATCTCGTTTTACGTGGGACGCGTATAGCAGAGTGAAGACAATATGGAGGAATGTAAAGCCCCGAAGTTGCAAAGTTATCGGACTTGTACTGTCAAACAAAACTACATGTCCTATCAAAAAATAAATAATAAAAAATTTCCAGAACATTGGTGGATTCACATTTTTTGTTTATTGAACGTTTATCGTATCTTATATAATTTTACCGCAAAATGCAATTTGTGATTATTTTTCGTGCAAAAACTATTTTTTTCACAACCTAAAACTTTTAAATAACTGTTCATTTGTGAAACGTTTTTAAACGCCTAAATTCGAGATTTTTTATCCAAAAATAAAATAAAAAATTGTTTCAATACAAATTGTCGATATCTATGAAAATCATTGTTATTTATTCGCGTAATTTTGTTATCAATGACATGTTTAAAATCTTGAAAAGATGACTTGGTTCATGTGAGTCGACTGCTTTAAACATTTTTTGAAGATAAATGAATATTTTTTCCGTTCCGAAACTTTTATTCTCCTTCAGTCGCTTTTACCATGAAAGAAAAAAATAATGTCATAAATCACTATACAATTCTACAAAAGAATTTAATATGTATCAATTACTTTTCATAAATTAGATAAACATTTTTTTTTAACTCAGCGACTAGTAACAATCTTCTTCTTAAATCATTAAAACCTAAAGATATGTTTTTCAACATATTTCTATAGTTTCCCATTTCGGTCAATGCTTTTATTTAGACAACAGTTAATCAATCTATTTATTTAATCTTTTTACTATGTAGTGGTAGGATGCACTTAGTTTTCAAAAATCAAATAATATTAATAAATGGTCCGCATTCTAATTAATTAAGCATGCACAGAAAAACTAGTTTTTGTGCATGAAAGCCGTTTACACGCAAAATAAAAAATAAAGCAACATTTTATAGCTTCGAGCAATCACATTATTCTTTGAATCTTAAATTACGTATGAAGGCGGACAAATGCTAAAAACGACTAAATTCCCAAGAGAATCGACAATATCAGAAGTATTGATTATACAGAACTGAGCCAAAACATGGTTAAAAAATGTATTACGGGGTAAAAACAAGAAGGAAATATCGAGAGGTCGACTGCCAAAATAGGGGTAAAGACACAATGAAACTAATAATATTAAATTAATAAATATTACAATTAAAGTTAAATTTATTTCAACTTACATCGGTAGGGGCCAGCGGTCAGGCTGGAACCACTGAGACATAATGTAATAGAGAGAGGCGAGAGGTGAATGTCAATCTGACGTATCGCAGTGGACGTAGGAACGCAGGACGTCTTAGTGGGTCGGTTCCTCTAGGATCAGGAGACAGGCCAGATTGGGAACAAGAACACGCACTAAAACACTTACAACGTTGGACTTTGCAACGAGGCAGCGGGCCAGACTGATGATGGGAGATGCAATCGCGCGGGACCTCGGGACCTCTCGGGGAATTCCGTCTAATCACGGACTCGAACCACCAACCCTCTCGAGCAGGGTCATAACGAATCCCAGTAAACAGCGAAAATCCTGTTAACAACCCCCTCCCCTGTGGGTGTTTGGATGTATATTTAAGAATTGGTCCAGTTCCCTGTCGAGTTCTGCTACCGTTTGGTCGTCTATGTGTGAGTATAATTCTAACGTATCTTCTCTTATTTTCTTTTTCAGGTTCGTTATAATTGCGCTTATGTTCAATACCTATTGAATTTTTCTGTTTCTCTGTTTCGAACCCTCTTGAGTATAAGTTTGTCCGTCAACGTTAAGAGTGCATTATGTAAATTGGTTTTGGTATAAGGTTTCCATAAAATTGGAATTTAAAGTTCTGTGCTTTATTTTTAAGAATATATTTTTTTACGCGGTTCCCTCCTTGATTCTCAGGTTACAGTTGCCCTCCATTATTTCTGTTTTCCTGTAATAAATATAAAACAAAATAAAAAGGGCAAAGAAAAGAATAATGCTGCGTCCTCTATCAATAAGTGGAGTTTTTCTCCTTGTAAAATTTTTGTATATCTTTTGTTACTTTTCTCTTTAAATTAACGTAAATTTCGTTTTTCGTAGATAGGTAGGTAACTAGTGATTAGTTTAATTTTCGTTGTCTCCAGTTCTTTTTTCAGTTGAAATTTTTTGTTCCTGACTTTTTCGTTTCTTTTCATTTTGAAGTCCTAACATTCTTCTATTGTGAATTTCTCTTCTTCTAGTGTTTTCTTTCTTCTTGTTCCTTTTCTCGTTGTTCTACTTTTTATCTTCTGTTGTGAAAATTATCTCGTGAAAGAGTTAGTTCCCTTTGCCGTTTTGCTATTTGATTTTCATGCTTTTCTTCTTCCTTTTTTTATGGCTTCTGCTTACTGTTTGAAGTCTTCTTGAATCTTTCTATTGAAGTTGTCGGATTTTTTTTCTAATTCTAGGCTTACCTTCAGTAATTTATTATTTGGTTATATTTATGTTGTTGTCTTGGGTCTGGTTTTGATGGTCTCTAATCAACTTCCCCTTCCCACTGCTCCATCTCCTCCCACTCATTCTTCCTTAAACTTATTGTATTTTGCTAAACGATTGGTTTTTAACATTTGCCATACATGTCGGTATGGGTGATATGAAATATTCTGTTCAGAAACTCCATCTCTTCTCAGTCTGAGCTATTTTCTGGGCTCCCAATATTCAAGATGTCACATGGTCTGCTGGATTATTTGTTTTGTCATAGTTCGCACGCCTCTAATGCACCTGTTTTCTTTGCTTCATTTTTTATGTTTCTGTCGTAGTTATAATAGCTTTTATTCTCCCTTTTATGAAGTTTGTTTTTTATGGTAGTAGGAATTCGTTCTGTTCATTCGCAAAACCTCTTTCGTGTGCCGAGAAGATGATGTAACGATCTCCATCCAAAGACTTTCCTACTCTTTCAGCTGTGGTTCGGTACTAGTGTTCAATTTTTAATGTAATCCGTGCTCGTCCTCTAGCTTTGAGCTTTTACCCTGATTATTTTGGTTTTTGGTTTGGTTATCATTTCGATAATTTTTATTTTATCTTAAATCTGTATTTTTCTGCGAAATTTTGTTTTCTTTGTTATTATTGTGAGGTTTTTAAAAATATTATTATCCTCAATTTTACATTCATTAATTTTTAAAACTTATTCTCGAATTTTGGATTTGGCTAGCTCAGTTTCCGGTTTTTTGCCTAAGTCGTCTAATTGTTCAAAAGTAGTGAAAGGAAAAAATGTGGGATTTTGGGTAGGACGTTAGGAAGGACGTCATTTCCCAAATACGCCATTTCCAAGTCTTTCAAACATTTATTAAAGCATTCATACTACGCTTGTGAATATTCGCGCAATCCGTCAAAGCCTTTTTTAGTTTAAATACACTGCCTGTATTACCATCGTAACCTTGTGATTGTTTTACAGACACTTCTGACTTAACTTTCCCGTTTAGGAAGGCTAAATCAATATACATTTGATCCATGACAAAATCGTTTTGTACAAAGAAGTTTAGGAAAATCTTAAATGTTTGTGTTCTTGCAACAGGCAAATATACATCCTTAAGTACTTATTTTTGTTGAAAGCCTCTTACTATAGTTCTGGCTCTAAATCTATCGTTGGCTTTTTTAGTTTTAATGCACTTTAAATCTGATACCTTTCTATGTTTAAGTTTTTTAACCCTATTTTATTATTGTTGTTATTTAGACATTCAATCTCATTATTCATAGATTCTTGTCATTTATCACTATCATTAATAATTGTAGCAACATTATAGTTTTCCGGATTATCTACGCTTACATAATTAACATACATAAAGCTTGTTATAGGATTTCCATATCTATTCACGGGCTTCCTTTTTCTTTTTGACATTCTAAATACTTTTAAATTTGTATTGCTAGTACTAGGTAAGTTATCCACATTATTTTTATTAATTTCATTCGCATCAAATCCATTATTTTGGTTTTCCTTGATTTCGATTTACAGTTAATTATCAATATCATTATCAATTAAGTTATTTTTATGGATTACATCGCTTTCTTTAAATCCAATTAAATTTACATTTTCTTCAATCAAATCAACTTGCTTTGCTACAATCACTCTATTATTGATTAAAACTCTATAACTTACCTCTTCTTATCGAACCAATACTCCTAAGTATGTTTTTCTAATGCCCTGTTTTTCAAATACGAGTATATAGCCGTTTTAATTCCCTCAGGTCAAAATTAATCGCACAGCCACACAAAAAAAATATTTGTTAGGGTCTGGAAGTCAGACCGAGTTCACTGTATTTTTTTGCGGTTGCTGGATCCGAATCCGAGGTCAGAAAGTTCTAGCACTTTAGGGTTCTGACATAGCCTCAAAAAACCTCTTATAATTTTTTTCGAATATATTTTTCCGGTTCTAAAGGTCAGAACACGTTTATTATATGTTTTTGGGACGCTGAATCAGAATTCGAGGTTCAAAAAGCTATAGAACGTTAGAGTTTTCACATAACCTAAAAACAATCTATGACCATTTTTTTTATTCTGGGGAACAGACCATATTAATTATAGGTTTTTGGGGTTGCTGAATGTGAATCCAAGGTCCAACATATAACCGCATGTACGGGTTTCGACATAGCCTTTAGAATAAATTGTAATCTAAGCTATTTGAGACTTCAAGGTTTTGAATTTAGCATTAGCGCTACCCAACGCCAATCCGATTGGAAAGTTCAGATTTCTAACCCCCGATTAAAGAGTACAACATGAAGGTACATACAGGATTTTGACTAACCCTGTTTCAAAATTGTAAGTTACACTTAAATTGACCGCCTCCTATTTTTAAATACAAAATATAATTGTAATTTTATATAACCGGAAGTCAAAAATGGGATAAAAACATGCAAAATTCAGATAAAAACACAGAATAGTAGCAAACCTTAAGTGTAAAGGTTCGGGATCGGCGGGAGAGGCACCGGAAGAGGACCAGGATGACACTTCGACGGCGACGACCAACTGAGATGCCGGAGTCCTGACACCCTGCAGTCCAACATCACCACGAAACGTAGAAACTGTCTGACAGTTGTAAACACGGAGCAGACGGCACCATAGCCTTTCACCAGAATCCATAGGTGAACGGGTTGAATACGGGTGGGACTGCGCATCAAGTTCGCGTCGCTCCCCCCGGCACGGGTAGCACGAGGCGTTAGTTCGGCGTTCACTGGCGAGTGGCAGCACTGGATGAACTACCGTAGCAGACACAACCACCCCTGCAACATCACGTGAACGAGCGACCACACGCTGGCATGAGAGGGGAGGCCAATAGTTATATTAAAAATGACGTATGCACAACCAATAGCCATATTAATAATTGCGCAGACACAGCCAATAGCAATCTCAGCGGTCCGTACGCCAAAGCCAATCTGCTGGACGGATTATACCACGGAAGGCGCGCATTGACTGAAGACCCCATTGGAGCTTGTCCGTTGACACTAACCAATCAACGGAGGCCTCGAAGGAAGTTGTCAAGGTCTGACGTAAAACAGCAGCAAGACGGCGGTACCGAGCAGCGAACTTCAGTCGGCTTGAGATCCGGGAACGAAGGTCAGACCCAGATTCTTCTCAGGGAAATCTTAGAAGGTTGTCAGCAAAGAAAGGAAAGAATTATGATTATGGAGTCGAAAAACTCGACAGCCGCAGCCAGGTGGCTTCGAAGTAAGTGGACGTTTCTTTGCCAATTGTAAGTGCCGTTCTCGCCTCGACTCTCGTTCACGGTAAACCTAATATTTGTCGGGAGTGTTTCGTCTAAATAGTATGGAACCAGCGTTTCAGTAGGTTTGAGTTAGGCTTGATAAAAGGAATTTTGTTTTTGTTTTAAGTGAATTTCAATAGCCGTAAAAGTCGTAATTGTAAATGTAACTTGATTTTTCTTGGTGTTAGTTAATAAGTGAATTTTTATCCTACGAAGGTCTAGGTTCCGGTAGGGTGGACCCCACCTAGCGCCAAATAAAATTAAAAGGAACTTCGAGGGTTGTCCGTGGCTCAGAAGTGTGTGAAGCACGAACTTGGTCCATGCAGGCGTGACAGGCAGGTAAGTAACAGCCGTCTTGTAGCACACTAAATTTGGGAAACTTAGTTACAATATGCATAAACGTTCTAAAATTAAAGTGCAAGAATCCATTTTGTTAATTTTCTTGCTTTCTAGGATCCATGAAATTTGTTATATACCATGTCTTCAATATAATTTTAGACGTTTTGTAGAATACGAAGAGAGTTTATTTACGAAAGTGATAATATGGTAACTTCGCATGTTGCTAAATAAAATGTTATCAATCTTACGTAAACACTTTACATCAAACAGACGAAACTTTCAGCACATTTTATTATATTATATAGAGAATTACTTTATTAATTACATTAAACAGACGAAACTTTCAGAACATTTTATTATATTATATAGAGAATTACTTTATTAATTACATTTAACAGACGAAACTTTCAGCACATTTTATCATATTATATAGAGGATTACTTTATTAATTATTTTCAAATAAACGTGCCACGCACATCTTCATAATTTCCGAAATGCTAAAATTAAAAAAAAAACATTTTATGTACAAATATGTCGGGCGTCTCACAGAGAAACTGTGATATTAAATTAAGTGCAGGTAAAATTTCCATGGTCTCAAAATGAGAATTCTCATTCTATTATTGGCACCTCTAAACATTGAGCACACCTAGGGCAAAGTAATCACTTTTAAACCGAATGTTGGCTCATTTTGAGAGTTGTGAAATGTTGGACAGAACACATTTTCCTTCAGATAGCGAACATGCACTTATAAATAATAAATATCAAAATTTTTATTGTGTAGCTAAAAAGCGTCATATCAAAAACTTTATTTTTTTACTGCTGGAAATTTATACAGAAATTTGGGAAATTGGTTTTCTCCTTTCGTGGTTAAAGTGCCTAAAGCAGAATAGAGATTTCGCATCTGAAAGAAATTGCGTTTTTCATTAGTCAATGTTTTTGGTAGTCGATTACACAAGCGATATTATTTTTTCAATAAATAGAACTAAAGTTTTAGATAAGGCTTCATTAAGACACGAGTACGAATACATGTATGTTTTCATGCTCCGGGTAATCCGATAGTGCTTCAGAATTCCTTACGTCTTCGTCAAATTTATTTTGGCTAATTTTGAATTAATTGAAATATAAAATTTTGTTACTATCAACAAATCAATGCTGTCTGCCTAGAAGCCAAATTTTATATGGCGCAGTAATAAGAATTAAGCTATGTGATGAAAAAAGGGTGTATAAAGAAAGAGAGAAGAAATCGAAAAAAATCATAATTGCACTCACAACTTTCAATCAGGTCTTTCGATCTGTTATCAATGCAGGTGAATTGTCGATTTTAGTCAACGAATTCAATCTTCTCATACGTTCAACATCTCAATCTAAAAAAATCCCTGCGAATGATTTCACCACTAGTCGATGAGTTGAAAACAGATTGCAGTCTGAGGGAGAATATACCATTGAATGGTTATTTTCAGTCACTTTTCTAAAAGTTAAAGTTATAATCGTCCGTTTGCGGTTCGGGATCGGTTGTTGATAAATTCCCAGTCTGAAAAATTAAAGTCAATTAGCGCCGTGCGGACTTTAAATTTTTATGTTAAAAAGGACTTCGCCTATGGATTTCTTTAAATATTAAAAATACTTGTAAGGATTAGTGCGAAAATAAACGAGACACCGTGGAAAATGTAACAAAGAAAAATTCTGCTTTCGAAACTCAACACGAGAGGGCATTTTCGTAAGAAAAATTCAAATTAAGAATTACGCAGAAAATATATGGAGAAACGGAGATTTTTTAAAAGTACTCTTACTCTTTTTGCAACACGCATTCTATCTTTCCTCCAAGGTAATTATAAAATATATTAAAAGACTAGAAGTGCTTGTATGTATAACGCGCAGGTTTTGAAGGAAAAATTTAAATCACGTATTTCTAAACACAGCATCGAGAGTAGAGCAAGCTATCTTTTGCACACATCCATACACAAACGCAAATTTGAAATAAGAATACAAAAAAGGGGCTCTTTAGTAAAATATTCGTACTTTCGATTGATGACTATTTCAGATGATTTTCCCTAGTATTGTAGCAGCAAGTATGGAAATGGCCCAAAAACTGCCAATGAAGCACTCTTTGTGTTTTGGTAAGTCCTAAGAGGAAATTCATTGTCTTAACCCTTTTTTTCTTGGTTTTTTTTCATAATTCACCTACTTTGTAACTTTCGATTCTCTCAAAAAGAGCAATATCATATTTTCGAAAATAATCTAACTTTTTCAGTTTTGATCTAATTAAAGGGTTTTATAAAAATAGTTTTCAAATATATGCTATATCTACACCGTAACAATTTTTTCCGGAAAATTACCAAAAGGGATCTAAAAATATACCATTTTTAACTTGGGATTGTCCAATTCGCGAAACTTCAATCTGAAAATCATTTCATTTGGTGATTATTTAATTCAAAATAAAATTGTTTAATATTTAGCGCTTCGACTTAAAAGTTATTAATTATTGTTTCATAAAATGTTCAAAACATAATATATTTTTAAGTTTGTTATATTTTTCATGTGAGGAAAAATAAATTCGAAAACGCTAATAGGGGATTTGCGCGTGTGCACTTATTAATTATGTGATTCAAAGTTAATCGATTTTTTGCGAAAAGATTTGCTAATGCTTATCGGAAACAATACACTCTTTGTTCGTAAATTTCAATTTTAATATAAAAAGCAAAAACAAACTAAATGACTGAACACAAAATAAAATCAAAATATAGTTGAAATTACAAATAATGGAAAATTACCGAATTCAGCAATGACGAAGAGTCAGATATTTTCCATTACAACATTCTTTCCATCTAGCCGAATTTAATGACATTCTGCATCAATTTCGTAAGACGAGCAGTGCTTTTTATTTTACGGCTTTTCATTGTTTTTATCCTTTTTCTGCTCCCCCGTCAGTTGTATGTCAAGGATGATCCTGCAATACACAAAATGGTTTTAACTTATATTTAAAATCGGAATTAGAAAAGATTAAAATATAAAGAAAAACAAATGAAATGAAACCTCACCTTTCTAAAAATGTTGAAGATGACGAGATCTCCTTTTTATAGGTGTACCCATATCCAAAATGAGCTGCAAGAAGAAGGAGAGCACCTTCCAATATGCCGCTTCCCTCCACAAGAATTAAGTTTTCTACGACGATTACGCAGCAACAGAGCTCATCATATAATAGTCTGCCAGAAAAAGACGAACCTAGATGGGTTAATGTTGTTTACATACCATATCAATTTAAAGGGTACTGACACTAGAGTGAGTCGAATTACTCACCTTTTATAATGAGCACGGGATGCGTCGAATCAGTCCGTTTAATCACTTCTACGTCTGTTGCTTCCTGAAAAAAGAAAACGTAATGTAAAATATTTACACGGAAAAATAAATTGCAAGAAAATTCGTAATGGTAAAAAAAAAATGGAAAATATATTTAGAATCACTGAGAAAATGTTCTCCTTTTTGAACAACGTGCTGATTAATTTGAAGATTCGCAACGCCATGGGTAGCAGACTCTCTAGTGCTGTAGCAGATCTAAGATAAGGGAGTTTGGTTGCTGATTGTGTAGCTGGCGAAAAGCCGTTCGTGCCTTCAGACAGAGGCTGCTCAACACAGAAGTTCCTTCAATGCTCATTAGTGTCGGTCGGCAGCCGGTTTCCAGCGGAACCGTTGCTTATTACAAGGTTAAGTGTAAACTGGTTCTAGAGGAACCGAAGCTCACGGTTCTGTGGCTTGACAGCTTATTCACTCCGGCTGAGTGAGCTGGAAGCGGCGCTCGTACTGGTAGGCTAAAGTTGTTCTGCTGCAGAAAACGATCGAGCTAAATCATCGATCTAGACCTGTCCCAGCGGCTGCTCGGAGGTTGCTGCGGAATCCAGATGGCTCCATTGGTGGAGAGCAGGTTCCTCCAAGCTTGCAGCCCATCCATGAGAGAAGGTGTATTCTATCCGGGGGTCGGTTCCAGTGGAACCGAAGCCGAGTCGACCGACGCCAAACGCGTAGGAACCAACTCGTGCCCGAAGTTAGATGGCTCTCTCTAAGGGCCGGTCGGTTCGTCTTTCGTGTTGGTGGAGAGCCCGTTTACGTCAAGACATATGAGTGCCACTGACCATGAGTTCGGTCATGAGGAACTTTTTTCCAGCTCAGCTTAAGGTTTAGTAAACACAAGCGTCGAATCATTCCTGGTAAATTGCTTTCCAATGGTTCACAATTATAGGACCACGTGGACTATATCAATATTTTTCAGGTCGTCAAAAATTTTTCGAGCTCATTTTGGAGCATTTTTGATCCCTGCATATTTTTTCCAGTACGATCAAAAGTAGGCCCTCAATATCGATGATTTTTTTCAATATTTTCTGGCCATACGTGATTGATATCCTTCCTAAAAAAAATTACTGCATGTGCAAGGAAGTGTTCTTTCTTTCTCAAATGTGGCTAATTATTTTTTAAGATATCGCCCAATGTCAGTTTGATGTCCGCAGCATCTCGGTTGTTTATCATTATTCTTTGAGATGCATACGTCAAATTTAATCAATTGTATATTTCTTTACTTGGAACAGAGAATTCTTCGCATGAAACTGCAGTCTTTGACATTAATGTGAATAATTTAAGTATCAAAAATCATAGCAAATAATTATAATTTCATCTTTGGAACAGGTAATTTCTCACATGCATATGCAAATGATTTTTCAATAGTAAACTCATGTAAGGAATTATATTTTAGACTTCAGAATAGAAGATTTTCGTATGGAAATACGATTTCACTTCGAACAAATGAGGAATAATATCACTCACCTTTTTGATGATGATAAAAAGTAGATGATAATATGCACTCAGAAATGAATGCTGCATACACTTCAGATTTTCAAACTTGTAGCATTTTACAACCTTCCCCTGTGGGATCGATGCTTCAGGTCAGAAATTTGGAATGAAAGAAACCAAATTTTAGGGCAGTCTTAAAATATTTTCAGGCCTTTGTTTGCCTATCTTAAGAACACAATTCTTTTTCGTGAGTTAATAGTACTTATCAATTTTGCATTAAGTTTAAGACTAAAAATATTGTATGAATAAGTGAATCTATATGTAAATTAGAGTCGGAAAAAAATAGTTTTAGAACCTTCCGTATATTAAAGGGAGATTAATGGATACCCGCACAATCTTTAACTCAGCACTGGGTGCGTCAATAGTAAATAATAACTTCATAAACAATCTGCTAGTTTAAGATAATAATTTTTCAATTTTTTAGAAATTTTAATAATACCTCTGAGTTAATTATTATTCGAAATTATTTTAATAATTTTTTAATTAGAAATCAGTAAGAGATTGATTAATAATACAGCTTAACGCAACAGGTAGCGCTTCTACCGAGACAAATAGAAACATGAGAATACTAAAGTTTTGAATAATATTCAAATGCAGAAAGTAATTTTTTTCAGCCTGAACTTATCTCAAATATATTGTTTCAAAAAATAAAAGACAGAAGTTTTTTTTTAAGATTAAGTTACTTTTATCGTAAAGAAAGGAATTTATTATAACATAATAATTAATTTGAGTTAAAAAAAGTTCAAATAAAAATGTTCATTTGAGCTTTTATTACTTCATTGTTGGGAAAATTTCCGCAAGATTTACAGTGTAGTAAAAATTTGGATTGATATTTCCTAATCTATTAAAAATTTTATTTTATTTTCATCGTTCGTAAATTTTCAAAATTTTAAAAATCATATCACTTTTTTAAACCAAAATTATTTCTAAGTATATTTGATATCTATTGAAAACTGTGATTAAAATTGTCTAATTTATCAGAAAAATATTATTTCTTTTTTTTGAAAATTCAACGTTATAGTTCTTTGGCTAATAAGGGGTCATCAATAATACATTTTTGACCAAAGAATCACATTTTAAACAACACAATCAACACAGAACATTTATTCTCTAAAAAACAAAGACTTCAACAAGATACATATATTTTTACTAAAATATTTTAAGTGTAACACAGAATGACCTTGGAGCCTTGAAAAAAAGTTTGTTAAACGATCAGAAATATAGGAGCTTTAATGTATAGAAAGGCAATAAAAGAATCAATAGCAGTTTATTATAGTTAATTTTGTTTTACTTGAAATCAATAATTACATTGCATTGACAAACATTTTTTGCAAACCTAGATTCAACACCATAGCGGCTGCGCCCGACTTGCAAAATATCTGTACTAGGAATCACCTGCAATATCTTTGCAGTACAAAAGGAAAATCGAAGTGAAACCTGTGCATAGTACAGCTGACTTAAGTCTGCTTAAGTATACGGATACAGTTAGATTAACAATTGCAGACACATTTATATTTAAATTTGCATTTACATTTGCATTCACATTTTAATATTTTACTTGCGGTGCATTGAAACCTCGCTTCCCAATAGGCAAAAAGTTTGGCGACGTCTTTACGACATCGTTACGACATCTTTACGACAATTTTACCACATCCTCTGACCGTGTCGTTACAGTGTCTTTACGATATCGTAAAGAAATCGTCAGATCATACGACGCTTTTACGATATCGTAAAGACATTTTAACGACATTGACATAGGATATCGTAAAGTTGTCGTGAAGATGTCGTAACGATGTCTTAAAGACGTCGCTGAATGTTGTGCCCACTGGGTTGTGGACTTTCAACTTGAACTGGAGTACGCAGCCGTAACAAGTACTCTTGTGTCCGTGGTTCTTAAGATGCGTTTAGACGGAGTCATTTTGTTCGACTTCGCAACAAAATCTCAAGTGTTAAGGTTCTATATTTGGCGAACCTTGACTAATGTTGGTCACATGCGGAAATTTAAATTCTTTCAAACTCCAAAAGCCATCCGAACAAGAATTTTTTTCTTTTAAGTACGCCTTTCTTTATGTCCATTCAAATTATATTCGCCGTGCAGATATAAATAACGCGTGAATTCACGATCATATGCATGACTGTATTCTTCCTTGATTTTGATAATGACGTCTTCCATTGTTGTTTGATTCTCTTCTAGAAGCTCCACTTGCTCTCGTTCTACAATGTCTGCTCGATTGTTTGCCTGTCTGTATGCTCTCATGTGTGCCTCCTTGTATGCTCGATGGTTCGACATTGATACGTGTTTAGCAGCAACTTCATCACGCGCAAGAACAATGGGTAAATAACGGTTTGCACCCAATTTGTGAGATAAATCACGATGCACAGTAACCCACTCATCTTTATTTGTGTCAAATATGAAAAATGCAGGTTCGAAAGGAACGTACATTACCCACAGATCATGAATAAAATCTTCCACTAGTCCTCCAAATATGATGTGACCTCTTCTTACGACATTTATGGACTTAAAGAGCAGACGACGAACACAGAATTTTTTTAATTTGCGCATCTGACCTTCAAACAAAAATTCTTCGACCGGAGGCATAACACCTTTATAACCAGGAAATAAGTCCCCCAAAGCCCTCGGTTCTGAACTTATTAACTCTGTAATAATAAACAGCAATAGATGAATGCTTATTTGATCCTGGCTCAATTCCAAGTTAATGATTATTACTGATACCATAATATTAACCTATCTTCTTTAAAAACCTATAATTTAAAATTATATTTTTTAATGCAATATCAAAACAATTTACAATTTTAACCTTCAACATGAATTGTTTTTCTTTGCTTGAAAAGCTGATATGCAAAAATACTTCTTATGAAATGTCTTAATCGATTATAGTTCTTCAATTTTTATTTTGAAGTTCTGTAGTTTTGAAATACAACAATAAAAATATTAGGACGACTGCACTGTTCAATCTTTTTTTGAATCCCCTGTTTCAACTGAAAATTTGAATTCTGTTGGAATGTTCCAAAACAGAATTATAATTTATTATACTTTACCTCGAAATCTGGGTATAACTCATTTAAAATGATGCATACATTTTTATTTGAAAACAAAGCAATAACGCCATAAACTGTTCTTAAATTTGTTGATTATCTCGCGAAAAATGATTATTTTTACGCTTTTTACATAGGTAAAAAAGAAAATAATTAATATGGGAAAGCGTCAAAACAAAATTGTTTGTATAATTTCCTCCGTTATTTATTCGAACAGTGTAAAGAAATAAATCAATCCATGTCTCGCACGCTTTAAGTACAGAATTTAACCTTAGAGTTAACAATTAAATTTATATATATTGTCCTTCACGCAACTAGAAAGTGAAAGAAGGCAAACAATTTTATTTTTCACATACTATAAAAACTACTAGTAGAAAAAATGAGAATACTCTATGCCATGTTGCCTAAATTCTATTTTATAAGAATTTTAATAATTATAAATCATATTCAATGAATACATTTTAAATTTTTCTTAATATGCTAAACTATCGAAGAAGTTTTTGCAAATTATCGAAACATGTTTTATTTTATTTTCAATTAGAAAATTGTAATTTTGGGATTTATAGATACCATTGATATAATGTTTTGTTTCTCCATTTTTAATCCCTTTCCCTCAATTCAAATAAACAAATATTTTCGTTAATCCGTAAAGAAGGCAATTTGAGCGTAATTTGTTCGTTTTTATCCTCGATGTTGAAATATGTATTTCAATTTATTTGTACCAAAATGATTTATAAATATGTTATACTGGTGGAGGTGACTTGAAATGTTTACAAGTATCACATTTACCGCACTTAAAGTAGTGGCTAGTCGGGTCATCTGACTGACCCCCGACCAGTAGCGTCACGGTAGATTAGTCGGGGGCTAGTCAGTTGCCCCGACTTATCCTAGTCGGGGCCTGATCGGATACTAGAAGGGGTCACTCACATTCCCTTAAAGTTTGTCAAAATACTTATTATTTACAGAAATCTCCATAAACTTTTTTGAAATATTATAAGTGTTCAAATTTACCCGAGATTTAATAGGGAACGTATCCTACGCTTAAAAATGCATAAATTTATGTAACTAAAATTCCCCAAAATTTGTGGAATATTAAAAAAAAACTTCAGCTGGACCGCATCAATAGAAGAGCTTCGCTCTGAATGAACCGCCATGTTGGTCAAGGTAGTCTCTGCTCCAGGTAATTATGCTTCGTTACGTGTGGACTGCTGTCTTGAATATTCGACGCGTCATTTCTGTTGCGCGAGAGGCGGCACGTCGCGCCCTTGCGGATTTTCTTTAAAGTTACCAGTCCAGCACCGTAAGACTCAAATAAAGGTGGTTTCAAAATCTGAACTATACCGTGCTTACTAATTTACTACTGTTATACTGCTCTTCACTAAAAAAGAAAAAAGAGGTTTTCTCTTTCCAATTTTAATTACCTAAAGAATTAAACTTTAGTTACATATGGCAAACCTTACAGATCAATTTAAAAATAAGCATCTCATAAGTGAACAAAAAGGCCCAACTAGCCCTTGACCAACCAACGACCAGGCCCCGACTGAAATTTTGACAACAAAAAGCCCAACTAGTGCCCGACTTGTAATAGGGCCAAATGGGGTTATTTCCACACAGGTTATTGCACTTACCAACGAAATGAAGCAGAAAAATCGTGGTTGTAAGAAGAAGAGTTCCGGTAAAGATCATCATTTTTGCTATCAGCGGATTTAATTTGTAAGCGCAACTGAAAAATTGTAAACTAAATCAGTGTATTTATACTGACGATTACCAAGCTTTATCAGCGAAGTAGTGGCAATTATTAAAATTTACCTAGTCCTCAAGATGGATAAAATCAGACTAATTTTAAACAAAAAGAAGTATTTATGACTTGTAGGAGAACGTTATATCATTATTTGCTATTCACTTATCAGATGATTATCGCTTTTATTAGATTCGCGTTGTAAGTAAAATAGTAGAAAAATAGAAGGGAATTAATTATGAGGATTATTTATTTTAATTTAAAACAATTTTAGAACTGAAATAAAGAAACATCATCATTTACTAATAATGAGTCAAACAAGTTTGGGCTTGATATACGAAATATATATGTGTATACTATTTTCTCAGATTTCAATCACGATTGTGCAAATTTTTTTCAATATAGTTTCATTTAGTATCTTTAAAAATCTTACAATACCAAGAAATTTTTTTAAAACATGCGGGATGATTTAAATGGATTTCCTGTGCAAATAAATTAATTTTGAAAAAATGTGAATGTATTTTAAAACAATTCAAATGATTTGCGAAATCTTCAAATTAAAATACAAAAGATTTTAAGCCAATTTCTTAAACTTTGCTAAACAGTTTTAAAAATTCTTCAAACAATCATTTGAAAATTGCCAATGATTTCCAAATGCTTAAAATAAAACGAATAATTTTTTTAAATTTCAAAAACGAATTTTGCAGATTTTTACAAGTTTGGGAATGCTTTGAAAAAATAGAAGAATTGTTTAAGATTACATGGAAAATTTTGAATAACTTTTCATTTGGAGAAATTAAGTGTTCACATATTTTATAAGGCAGCAAAACTATTCAAAATGATCTTTTGAAAAAATGTCATCTTCTTGTGTTAAAGATGCAACTGGTAAAAATTAATTTTGGCCTGTTGAGAATTCTATGAATTTTTTGCGAATTTCTCCTCTAGCGATAATTTCAACTATTTTATATTAAAAATATATATATTTGTTGGTTAAGATATTAACCATGTATAACATTTTACATCGACAATTATTTTCTTGGGTTCAAAATTCAACGATCTGGTTAGAAAGGAACTTTTCTGTTTTCCCTTTGACCTAAAATATCTAAACTCTTTACAAATATGTTAATTTGGATTTTTTTGGGCATTTTTTGGCCACCGAAGCCGATTTTTGGGGTCTTTTAGTTTCAAAAAAACCGAATTTGACGAGGAGGTGCTGGCTGCTACCACCTCCAGTACAGTGAATTCGAAAAATCCAAAAAATAAACAGCCCTATAATTTTGGGCATCTTGGGGCTCTTCAAAAATTCAAAAATTAAATTTGAGAAAACAATTCCTTTCTTCAAAAAGATATCCCCAAAAATTAAATATGCACCTAAAATAAATGTGAAAATTTTAGAGATTTAAGCTTTTTTTGAGCTCTTGTTAGGCACCAATACCGATTTTTGGGCTCTTTCATTTTCCGAAAACGCCTCATAACACTGACAACTACTTCTATCTGAAAATATAGTAAAAAACAAAAAAAAACAAAACAAAAAATATATATAAACAATCACTTTCACAAATTTTTTATTTTTTATATTCTCTTCTCCAAGATAACATTAAACAACATTTAAAAACTACCCCTATTACATTTAACGAACCAACTCTCACCCACCACCAGGCAAAACCGCCAAAACAAACTCAAATTTAAAATCAAAACCTCAAACAACTTTTAAATTATCTAGTAAATAAATCTATCCCCTAAGTAATATTCCAAATCAGCTATAAAATTCTCTTATCACATTGGCACCTCGACTCACCGTCCATCAATTAAAACGGTAAAAAATACTTGAAATTAAAAATAATCACTGCAGGCAGCAAGCTTCTAGTAGATATATTCACCCTCGAAGTAACAGTCCAAAATCAAAAGGAACCGTCCTTATCAAATTTCATTAATCTAGCCTTAGCTATCTTAAACTACAATCGCTATGAACTACCCCTATTACATTTAACAAACCAATTCTCACCTTCAATCAACTAAGACGTTAAAAAATATTTCAAGTCAAAAATAAGTAGTACAAATAGCTATC
>NC_046660.1:13960680-13962064 GCF_010883055.1 Belonocnema kinseyi
TCATAAGGAGAACCGCAGGATTTGTCCGGGATTACGACGATCTAGCGAAAGCCTCGTGCATCCTAAGAACACGGAGCGGCTCAAGGACTACCGCATTCTGCATTTTTCCTGCAAGTGTTTTAGCATATTGTTGACACGCAGAAATGCTTTTTAGGCCATTAGTAAGTAAAAGCTTGGAACCTCTAAGAGCACCAATGATAAGGACGATTAGTTTAATAGAATATTCCGGGTACAATCGTTGCAACTCCCTTATAAGGTCTCGATACCTCTCTTTCTTTTCATTCTCCTTGGTTATGATGTTTTTGTCAACTGGTGCCGAAAGTCCAATAACGAACATGGTTCGCTTCTCGAAGTCAAGAAGAACCATGTCAGGCCTCGAGTGAGCAACAGAAACAATTGTCGAGAATATAAAGTTCCAGTATATGCGGCACTTCCCATTCTCGACAATTGACTTGATTTCCCTAGAAGCATTTAGAGGAGCGATATTAAAGTTAATGCCGTCAGATTGACAGAGATGGTAATAAAGCACTCTTAGTGCCGCATTGTGCCTTTGAATGTAGGTCGTTCCCGCGTGATTTGAACAACTAGATAGTATGTGAGCTGAATGCTCGGGGTGTGCATGGCACGCCCTGCAGCTATCATCGGGAATGTCTTGGCTCAAAATATGTCGACGGTATATTAAGGTGCAAATGACACCGTCTTCGCATGCAAAAATGAAACCCTACGTACCATACTTCAATCCCGGCGATTTAAGGAAAGCAAACGTTAGCTCACAAGACATTCACTGATCCTTCACATTTATGTAGAAGATACCGTGCATTCTCTTATCGAGCAGCCTCCTCCGCTGCATTGTACAGAAACGCTCCTTTGCCCACTTCTTCGTGATTCCTGACCATTCTAAGAAGAGGGTCTCTTCCATTTGCAACTCTATGTGCTGTACCCAGAATAATCCTATTGTGAAGACATTCAAGACTTAATATTTCGCGACCCCCTTGACGGCGTGAGATGTACAGTCGCGGAACAGAAGACTTAAGATGCATCCTTTTGTTCATGTGTATAACCTTTCTTGTCCCAGTATCAAGGGATCTGAGCTCGTTCTCCGTCCATGGAACTACTCTAAATGAATAGAGTAGGACCGGGACGGCAAGCATGTTCGTTGCAGATACTTTATTCATCGCCGACAGTTCGAAGACTAAATCTGTCGGATGAGACATTTGTATCTGATTCGGAGAGTATCCTTTATAGATGTCACATCCTGAATGCGGCTCTCTGGCACGCCGAGGTATGTACAGTCTGTCAAGTTAAAGCGTGGGTAACTTTTTTGGTAAAATATTTTATTTAAACGCATGTTTCTACATGGAATTACATTTGTCAAGGTGTCGAG